>NC_057800.1:475967802-476221969 GCF_018294505.1 Triticum aestivum | reverse complement strand
CTTATGTGATGTGCATTACCGAGAGGGCCCAGAGATACCTCTCCGACAATCGGAGTGACAAATCCTAATCTCGAAATACGCCAACCCAACATGTACCTTTGGAGACACCTGTAGAGCACCTTTATAATCACCCATTTACGTTGTGACGTTTGGTAGCACACAAAGTGTTCCTCCGGCAAACGGGAGTTGCATAATCTCATAGTCATAGGAACATGTATAAGTCATGAAGAAAGCAATAGCAACATACTAAACGATCGGGTGCTAAGCTAATGGAATGGGTCATGTCAATCAGATCATTCACCTAATGATGTGATCCCGTTAATCAAATAACAACTCCTTGTTCATGGTTAGGAAACATAACCATCTTTGATTAACGAGCTAGTCAAGTAGAGGCATACTAGTGACATTCTGTTTGTCTATGTATTCACACATGTATTATGTTTCCGGTTAATACAATTCTAGCATGAATAATAAACATTTATCATGATATAAGGAAATAAATAATAACTTTATTATTGCCTCTAGGGCATATTTCCTTCAGTCTCCCACTTGCACTAGAGTCAATAATCTAGATTACACAGTAATGATTCTAACACCCATGGAGCCTTGGTGCTGATCATGTTTTGCTCATGGAAGAGACTTAGTCAACGGGTCTGCAACATTCAGATCCGTATGTATCCTGAAAGTCTCTATGTCTCCCACCTGGACTAGATCCCGGATGGAATTGAAGCGTCTCTTGATGTGCTTGGTTCTCTTGTGAAATCTGGATTCCTTTGCCAAGGCAATTGCACCAGTATTGTCACAAAAGATTTTCATTGGACCCGATGCACTAGGTATGACACCTAGATCGGATATGAACTCCTTCATCCAGACTCCTTCATTTGCTGCTTCCGAAGCAGCTATGTACTCCGCTTCACATGTAGATCCTGCTACAATGCTTTGTTTAGAACTGCACCAACTGACAGCTCCACCGTTTAATGTAAACACGTATCCGGTTTGCGACTTAGAATCGTCCGGATCAGTCAAAGCTTGCATCAACGTAACCTTTTACGATGAGCTCTTTGTCACCTCCATATATGAGAAACATATCCTTAGTCCTTTTCAGGTATTTCAGGATGTTCTTGACCGCTGTCCAGTGATCCACTCCTGGATCACTTTGGTACCTCCCTGCTAGACTTATAGCAAGGCACACATCAGGTCTGGTACACAGCATTGCATACATGATAGAGCCTATGGCTGAAGCATAGGGAACATCTTTCATTTTCTCTCTATCTTCTGCAGTGGTCGGGCATTGAGTCTTACTCAACTTCACACCTTGTAACACAGGCAAGAACCCTTTCTTTGCTTGATCCATTTTGAATTTCTTCAAAACTTTGTCAAGGTATGTGCTCTGTGAAAGTCCAATTAAGCGTCTTGATCTATCTCTGTAGATCTTAATGCCTAATATGTAAGCAGCTTCACCGAGGTCTTTCATTGAAAAACTCTTATTCAAGTATCCCTTTATGCTATCCAGAAATTCTATATCATTTCCAATTAGTAATATGTCATCCACATATAATATCAGAAATGCTACAGAGCTCCCACTCACTTTCTTGTAAATACAGACTTCTCCAAAAGTCTGTATAAAACCAAATGCTTTGATCACACTATCAAAACGTTTATTCCAACTCCGAGAGGCTTGCACCAGTCCATAAATGGATCGCTGGAGCTTGCACACTTTGTTAGCTCCCTTTGGATCGACAAAACCTTCTGGTTGCATCATATACAACTCTTCTTCCAGAAATCCATTCAGGAATGCAGTTTTGACATCCATCTGCCAAATTTCATAATCATAAAATGCGGCAATTGCTAACATGATTCAGACAGACTTAAGCATTGCTACGGGTGAGAAGGTCTCATCGTAGTTAATCCCTTGAACTTGCCGAAAACCTTTTGCGATAAGTCGAGCTTTGTAGACAGTAATATTACCGTCAGCGTCAGTCTTCTTCTTGAAGATCCATTTATTCTCAATTGCTTGCCGATCATCGGGCAAGTCGACCAAAGTCCATACTTTGTTCTCATACATGGATCCCATCTCAGATTTCATGGCTTCAAGCCATTTTGCGGAATCTGGGCTCACCATCGCTTCTTCATAGTTCGTAGGCTCATCATGATCTAGTAGCATGACTTCCAGAACGGGATTACCATACCACTCTGGCGCGGATCTCACTCTGGTTGATCTACGAGGCTCAGTAGTATCTTGTTCTGAAGTTTCATGATCATTATCATTAGCTTCCTCACTAACTGGTGTAGGTGTCACTGAAACAGTTTTATGTGATGCACTGCTTTCCAATAAGGGAGCAGGTACAGTTACCTCGTCAAGTTCTACTTTCCTCCCACTCACTTCTTTCGAGAGAAACTCCTTCTCCAGAAAGTTTCCGAATTTAGCAACAAAAGTCTTGCCTTCGGATCTGTGATAGAAGTTGTATCCAATAGTTTCCTTTGGATATCCTATGAAGACACATTTCTCCGATTTGGGTTCGAGCTTATCAGGTTGAAGCTTTTTCACATAAGCATCGCAGCCCCAAACTTTCAGAAACGACAACTTTGGTTTCTTGCCAAACCATAGTTCATAAGGCATCATCTCAACGGATTTTGATGGTGCCCTATTTAACGTGAATGCGGCTGTCTCTAGAGCGTATCCCCAAAACGATATCGGTAAATTAGTAAGAGACATCATAGATCGCACCATATCTAGTAAAGTACGATTACGCCGTTCGGACACACCATTACGCTGTGGTGTTCCGGGTGGCGTGAGTTGCGAAACTATTCCACAATTTTTCAAATGTACACCAAACTCGTAACTCAAATATTCTCCTCCACGATCAGATCGTAGGAATATTATTTTCTTGTTACGATGATTTTCTACTTCACTCTGAAATTCTTTGAACTTTTCAAATGTTTCAGACTTGTGTTTCATTAAGTAGATATACCCATATCTGCTTAAGTCATCTGTGAAGGTGAGAAAATAACAATATCCGCCACGAGCCTCAATATTCATCGGACCACATACATCTGTATGTATGATTTCCAACAAATCTGTTGCTCTCTCCATAGTACCGGAGAACGGTGTTTTAGTCATCTTGCCCATGAGGCACGGTTCGCAAGTACCAAGTGATTCATAATCAAGTGGTTCCAAAAGTCCATCAGTATGGAGTTTCTTCATGCGCTTTACACCGATATGACCTAAACGGCAGTGCCACAAATAAGTTGCACTATCATTATCAACTCTGCATCTTTTGGCTTCAACACTATGAACATGTGTGTCATTACTATCGAGATTCAACAAAAATAGACCACTCTTTAAGGGTGCATGACCATAAAAGATATTACTCATATAAATAGAACAACCATTATTCTCAGATTTAAATGAATAACCGTCTCACATCAAACAAGATCCAGATATAATGTTCATGCTTAACGCTGGCACCAAATAACAATTATTTAGGTCTAATATTAATCCTGAAGATAGATGTAGAGGTAGCGTGCCGACTGCGATCACATCGACTTTGGAACCGTTTCCCACGCGCATCGTCACCTCGTCCTTAGCCAATCTTCGCTTAATCCGTAGTCCCTGTTTCGAGTTGCAAATATTAGCAGCAGAACCAGTATCAAATACCCAGGTGCTATTGCGAGCATTAGTAAGGTACACATCAATAACATGTATATCACATATACCTTTGTTCACCTTGCCATCCTTCTTATCCGCCAAATACTTGGGGCAGTTCCGCTTCCAGTGACCAGTCTGCTTGCAGTAGAAGCACTCAGTTTCAGGCTTAGGTCTAGGTTTGGGTTTCTTCTCTTGAGTAGCAACTTGCTTGCCGTTCTTTTTGAAGTTCCCCTTCTTCTTCCCTTTGCCCTTTTTCTTGAAACTAGTGGTCTTGTTGACCATCAACACTTGATGCTCCTTCTTGATTTCTACCTCCGCAGCTTTCAGCATTGCGAAGAGCTCGGGAATAGTCTTATTCATCCCTTGCATATTATAGTTCATCACGAAGCTCTTGTAGCTTGGTGGCAGTGATTGGAGAGTTCTGTCAATGACGCAATCATCTGGAAGATTAACTCCCAATCGAATCAAGTGATTATTATACCCAGACATTTTGAGTATATGCTCACTGACAGAGCTGCTCTCTTCCATCTTGCAGCTATAGAACTTATTGGAGACTTCATATCTCTCAATCCGGGCATTTGCTTGAAATATTAACTTCAACTCCTGGAACATCTCATATGCTCCATGACGTTCAAAACGTCATTGAAGTCCCGATTCTAACCCGTAAAGCATGGCACACTGAACTATCGAGTAGTCATCAGCTTTGCTCTGCCAGACGTTCATAACATCTGGTGTTGCTCCAGCAGCAGGCCTGGCACCCAGCGGTGCTTCCAGGATGTAATTCTTTTGTGCAGCAATGAGGATAATCCTCAAGTTACGGACCCAGTCCGTGTAATTGCTATCATCATCTTTCAACTTTGCTTTCTCAAGGAACGCATTAAAATTCAATGGAACAACAACACGAGCCATCTATCTACAATCAAGCATAAACAAGCAAGATACTATCAGGTACTAAGTTTCATGATAAATTTAGGTTCAATTAATTTACTTAAAGAACTCCCACTTAGATAGACATCCCTCTAATCCTCTAAGTGATTACGTGATCCAAATCAACTAAACCATGTCCGATCATCACGTGAGATGGACTAGTTTCATTGGTGAACATCTATGTTGATCATATCTACCATATGATTCACGCTCGACCTTTCGGTCTCCGTGTTCCGAGGCCATATCTGTATATGCTTGGCTCGTCAAGTATAACCTGAGTATTCCGCGTGTGCAACTGTTTTGCACCCGTTGTATTTGAACGTAGAGCCTATCACACCCGATCATCACATGGTGTCTCAGCACGAAGAACTTTCACAACGGTTCATACTCAGGGAGAACACTTCTTGATAATTAGTGAGAGATCATCTTATAATGCTACCGTCAATCAAAGCAAGATAAGATGCATAAAAGATAAACATCACATGCAATCAATATAAGTGATATGATATGGCCATCATCATCTTGTGCTTGTGATCTCCATCTTCGAAGCACCATCGTGATCACCATCGTCACCGGCGCGACACCTTGATCTCCATCGTAGCATCATTGTCGTCTCGCCAATCTTATGCTTCCACGACTATCGCTACCGCTTAGTGATAAAGTAAAGCATTACAGCGCGATTGCATTGCATACAATAAAGCGACAACCATATGGCTCCTGCCAGTTGCCGATAACTCGGTTACAAAACATGATCATCTCATACAATAAAATTTAGCATCATGTCTTGACCATATCACATCACAACATGCCCTGCAAAAACAAGTTAGACGTCCTCTACTTTGTTGTTGCAAGTTTTACGTGGCTGCTACGGGCTTAAGCAAGAACCAATCTTACCTACGCATCAAAACCACAACGATAGTTTGTCAAGTTGGTGCTGTTTTAACCTTCGCAAGGACCGGGCGTAGCCACACTCGGTTCAACTAAAGTTGGAGAAACTGTCACCCGCAAGCCACCTATGTGCAAAGCACGTCGGGAGAACCGGTCTCGCGTAAGCGTACACGTAATGTTGGTCCGGGCCGCTTCGTCCAACAATACCGCCGAACCAAAGTATGACATGCTGGTATGCAGTATGACTTATATCGCCCACAACTCACTTGTGTTCTACTCGTGCAAATAACATCAACATATAAAACCTAGGCTCGGATGCCACTGTTGGGGAACGTAGTAATTTCAAAAAAATTCCTACGCACACGCAAGATCATGGTGATGCATAGCAACGAGAGGGGGAGAGTGTGATCTACATACCCTTGTAGATCGACAACGGAAGCGTTAACTTGGTTGATGTAGTCGTACGTCTCCACGGCCCGACCGATCAAGCACCGAAACTACGACACCTCCGAGTTCTAGCACACGTTCAGCTCGATGAAGATCCCCGGACTTCGATCCAGCAAAGTGTCGGGGAAGAGTTCCGTCAGCACGACGGCGTGGTGACGATCTTGATGTACTACCGTCGCAGGGCTTCGCCTAAGCACCGCTACAATATTATCGAGGACTATGGTGGAAGGGGGCACCGCACACGGCTAAGAATATGATCACGTGGATCAACTTGTGTGTCAAGGGGTGCCCCCTGCCCCCGTATATAAAGGATCAAGGGGAGGAGGCCGGCCGGCCCTCTATGGCGCGCCAAGGAGGAGTCCTCCTCCTAGTAGGAGTAGGACTCCTACTAGGAGGGGGAAAGAAGTGGGGGGGGGGGGCAGAGGGAAAGGGGGGCGCCGCCCCCCTCTCCTAGTCCAATTCCGACCAGGGGGGGAGGAGGCACGCGACCCACCTTTGGCTGCCCCTCTCTCTCTCCAATAAGGCCCATATGGCTCATTACTTCTCCCGGGGGGGGTTCCAGTAACCCTTCGGCTCTCCGGTTTTCTCCGAAATCACCCGGAGCACTTTCGGTGTCCGAATATAGCCGTCCAATGTATCAATCTTTATGTCTTGACCATTTCGAGACTCCTCGTCATGTCTGTGATCACATCCGGGACTCCGAACTAACTTCGGTACATCAAAACTCATAAACTCATAATATAACTGTCATCGAAACCTTAAGCGTGCGGACCCTACGGGTTCGAGAACAATGTAGACACGACCGAGACACGTCTCCGGGCAATAACCAATAGCAGAACCTGGATGCTCATATTAGCTCCTACATATTCTACGAAGATCTTTATCGGTCAGACCGCATAACAACATACATTGTTCCCTTTGTCGTCGGTATGTTACTTGCCCGAGATTCGATCATCGGTATCTCAATACCTAGTTCAATCTCATTACCGGCAAGTCTCTTTACTCGTTCCGTAATACATCATCTCGCAACTAACTCATTAGTTGCAATGCTTGCAAGGCTTATGTGATGTGCATTACCGAGAGGGCCCAGAGATACCTCTCCGACAATCAGAGTGACAAATCCTAATCTCGAAATACGCCAACCCAACATGTACCTTTGGAGACACCTGTAGAGCACCTTTATAATCACCCATTTACGTTGTGACGTTTGGTAGCACACAAAGTGTTCCTTCGGCAACTGATTTAAACTAGAAAGAAAAACCGAAAAGAAGCGAGGAACATTTTGGATTTTCTCAAAGTTTTTCAAACACACAAAGAAGAAAGCGATAAAATAAACCTAACATGGATTATACAATGGAAAAGAATGAACACCGACAACTGGAATGAAATGTGTGTGCATGAATGTAATGTCGGTGGGAAATACGTACTCCCCTAAACTTAGGCTTTTGCCTGCCTTGGTAATCACCATCCCTGGCTCGGTTAATAGTCAAAATGGTAGCTCGTGGAGGCTCTAGGCGCGGTCTCCTCAGCTCGATGGGCAGCATCCACTGCCGCGTTGTATGCACGTGCCTCTCTCTCATAAATGTAATACCTTCCTTTCCCCTTGTAATCAAAGAGAGTAGGTGCAGGCAAAAATAGGTACAATAGTTTTTTTTATTGAAAAACAAGTTATAATTGTAATTCGTAGCTCCATATTTGATGAACTTATGATGCTGCATCGCATCAAAGTCTAAATATCTCGTGGGTAAAACAGGATCATTGCAAAGGTGAAACTCTTAGCCTTGGATATAAATGGGAGGCATAAATTCCTCCATATAAATGACCACTGTCAGCATTACATTGCAGCCTCCGTGCAACAATTGCTCCAAGATTATATCGTTCAATGCCCGTTAAAGCAGTATGTATAAGGCTTCAATCTGGGGCATAGAGTGTACTGTAGTCTTGTTTACCCACGACGCATTTGCCATTAAAGAGTGCAAAGTAACGGATAGAGGGAAATTGTATATTTTTTATTCTAGCTTGTGCAACTCCCCTATCCTCACCACAACAGTGTTGGGAACGTAGCATGCAATTTCAAAAAATTCCTACACTCATGCAAGATCTATCTAGGAGATACATAGCAACGAGAGGGGGAGAGTGTGTCCACGTACCCACATAGACCGAAAGCGGAAGCGTTTGACAACGCGGTTGATGTAGTTGAACTTCTTATCGTTCCAATCGATCAAGCACCAAATGTACGACACCTCCGAGTTCTGCACACGTTCAGCTCGATGAAGACCCTCGAACTCTTGATCCAACAAAGTGTCGAGGAAGAGTTTCTTTAGCACGACGGCGTGGTGACAGTGCTGGTGAAGTGATCCGCGCAGGGCTTCGCCTAAGCACTACGACAATATGACCGGAGGCATAAACTGTGGAGGGGGGGGGCGCACACGGCTAACAATCATTGTTGTGTGTTCTAGCGGTGCCCCCCTCATACATGTAGGTTGGAGGGCAGGAGAGGTAGCCAAGGGTGGCCCAAAGTAGGAGGAATCCTACTTGGGAGCCTCCCAATTCGGCCTCCCCCCTACCATATCCATCTGGAGGGGAAGGAAGGAGGAGGGAGGAGGGAAGGAAGGGGGAGGTCGAATCCCTCCCCTTCCTTTCTCCCTTCTCCTCTTTCCTTCCCCCTTACTTTGGCCTACATAGGCGCACCAGCCCCTTAGGGGTTGGTTGATACGTCTCCAACATATGTATAATTTTTGATTATTCCATGCTATTATATTATAAATCTTGGATGTTTTATAATCATTTTATATCATTTTTGGTACTAACCTATTGACATGGTGCCAAGTGCCAGTTGTTGTTTTCTGCATGTTTTTCCATCGCGGGAAATCAATACCAAACGGAGTCCGATCGCAGCGAAACTTTTTGGAGATTTTTTTGGACCAGAGGACAACCAATGGGTCGAAGAAGAACCTGGGGGTACTCCAAGGAGAGCACAACCCACCAGGGTGCGCCAGGAGGCCCAGGCGTGCCCTGGTGGGTTGTGCCCACCTTGGGTGCCCCCTGAACCGCCTCTTTGCTCTATAAATACCGCAATATTCTAGAAACCCTAGGGGAGTCGACAAAAATCAATTCCAGCCGCCACAGAGTCCAGAACCACCAGATCCAATCTAGACACCATCACGGAGGGGTTCACCACTTCCGTTGGTGCCTCTTCGATGATGCGTGAGTAGTTTTTTGTAGACCTTCGGGTCCGTAGTTAGTAGCTAGATGGCTTCCTCTCTCTCGTTTGATTCTCAATACAATGGTCCCTTGGAGATCCATATGATGTAACTCTTTTTGCGGTGTGTTTGTTGGGATCGGATGAACTTTGAGTTTATGATCAGATCTATCTTATTATCCATGAAAGTTATTCGAATCTTCTTTGATCTCTTATATGCATGATTGCTTATAGCCTCGTATTTCCTCTCCGATATTTGGGTTTTGTTTGGCCAACTTGATCTATTTATCTTGCAATGGGAAGAGGTGCTTTGTAGTGGGTTCGATCTTATGGTGCTTGATCCCCAGTGACAGAAGGGGAACCGACACATATGTATCTATGACATCGCAATTTTGAATTTGGATGTTAATCATTAGGTCATCATATGCATCCATATTTTGAGCATTTTGAATTTGATTTATTTGGACACTTTGATCCTAGAATTCCATAAGCAACTCAAGGACCATGTGAGAGAGTTGGAGGTTTTCATAAAATTTCATTTTGAATTTTCAAAGTTGGTAAATTGGATCAAAGTGATTATTGTTGAAATTATTTTTCCTAATTATTTCCAAATAGATAAAAATAATGAGAGAACATAATATGACTTCTTCAAAACAGGCGAGATAATGGAAATTTAATTTGAATAAAAATATATTTTTATTTGAGTTTTATTTGATATTTATTCGGTTAAATTTGGGGAAAGTTGAATTTTTGAGAATTGCATTTTAGCCCAGAAAAATGTTCACATGGTCCTAAATATTAGGGGAGGACCGTGAAAATTATTTTTGGAATTTTATTTATTTTTATTTTGGATTTTCTCTACGGCAAAATTATTAAAAAAATTATTTTAGACCGAACTAGGCCGAAGGCCTAGCCGGCCCGAGCTGCTGCCGCCGCCTTCTCCCCGACCCGTGCTCGAGCCGGACTCCTGCGAGAGTCCGGGATTGCCCCGCCGCCGCCTGGCCCCTTGGCCAAGTCAGACGCCCCGGCCCCCTCTTAAAAGCCGCCCCCTCTCTCCCCTCAAGCCGCCGCAGCCCCGCTCTCTGCAGCGCCGCCGCTCGCTGCACGCTGCCCACCGTCGTCGCCTCGCCACGCCTCGCCGGAGCCGCCACCGCCGGTTCTTCTCCCCGAACCGGTGTAAAACCAATAGAACCCATCCTTTTTTTTAAAGTTCGGTTTTATTTTATTAGATCGGTTTTATTATTTAGGTTATGTTATTTAGAGAACGTTCACCTGATTTGTTCTGTTAACGAACGAACTCGTTCGTAAGTTTCTATTAGCGAACGTTCGTTTGTTAGATTTTCTTTTTAGTTTAATTTTCGTCCAGAGACCTATCCGTAACTATTTTCATCGCAGATTAGTCCCTGATCTTCAAAACCTCACTACTTTTTTCTCGTTTATCCAAATCCAGTGAAACCAACGCCAAAATCTTCGTCTTGATCCCCTCTGTCCAGATAAACAACTTGAACATGATTTTGAAAATTGAAAATTTGGTTTCAAGTAGATTTGAATTTGTACTTCTTTTGATCATAGTTTGAGTTTCGTAACTCCGATTCGAGTGATTCTTTTTGCAAATCGAAGCTCTTCACTTGAACTTTCTGTTTAGATCTTTTATTTTGGTTTTACCTTTGTATCATATGCTTGAGTGCTTATGTATGCTATTGTTTGTTCACGATAGAGTTTTCGGAGTGCAAGGCTTGCTTCTACGAATCACTAGGGTTTTCCGAATGTCAGCAAGGCAAGTAACACTTTGATCATATCCCTTATTTACCCAGTTTTTATGTAGTAGTTTCAAACCCTCAAACATTGCATGAGTAGGTTTTTGATAACATGTGGGTGTTTGGAAGTAGTTGATGAGGTAGGAACCTATTGTCTTATATTAAACCCTGGGTATTATTGCGTTATGCTTGCATTACTTTGCTATGCTCGTAGACGTGGATTGGTGTGTGAGATTCATGAAAGATGTGAGACTTATTTATAATTAGGGGAAACTTAAGGTGGCTACTTTAATACACATCTGGGTGGATTGGTTGTGGGCACCTAGGGATATACCAGTGTTGTCCTAGGAGAACACGGGGTACCCATGTGATCATCCTATGGAATGCCACCCAGGCTCAATGGGATCATAAGATTATTCATGTTAGAAACTTCCGTGTGCAGCCACAAGCAATTATGGGCTCTGGCATAGTTGAGTAAGTTGTGGGAATCCTTTCCATGATAGGCTAGCTGATGTGGGGGAATTATAGGTGTACCGACCTATCTATCGGTTAAGGGGAGTGATAACCCCCAAGTATAGGGGATCACAACAATTTTTGAGGGTAGAGCATTCAACCCAAATTTATTGATTCGGCACAAGGGGAGCCAAATAATATTATCAAGTATTAGCAGCTGAGTTGTCAATTCAACCACACCTGGAAACTTAATATCTGCAGCAAAGTGTTTAGTAGCAAAGTAATATGATAGTAGTGGTAACGGTAACAAAAGGTAACGATAGAAAAAGTAATGTTTTTGGTATTTTGTAGTGATGATAGCAATAGCAACGGAAAAGTAAATAAGCGAAGAACAATATATGGAAAGCTCGTAGGCAATGGATCGGTGATAGAGAATTATGCCGGATGCGGTTCATCATGTAACAGTCATAACCTAGGGTGACACAGAACTAGCTCCAATCCATCAATGTAATGTAGGCATGTATTCCGAATATAGTCATACATGCTTATGGAAAAGAACTTGCATGACATATTTTGTCCTACCCTCCTGTGGCAGTGGGGTCCAAATGGAAACTAAGGGATATTAAGGCCTCCTTTTAATTGAGTGCCGGACCAAAGCATTAACACATAGTGAATACATGAACTCCTCAAACTACGGTCATCAACGGTAAGTATCCCGATTATTGTCACTTCGGGGTTAACGGATCATAACACATAATAGGTGACTATATACTTGCAAGATAGGATCAAGAACTCTCATATATTGATGAAAACATAATAGGTTCAGATATGAAATCATGGCACTCGGGCCCTAGTGACAAGCATTAAGCATAGCAAAGTCATAGCAACATCAATCTCAGAACATAGTAGATACTAGGGATCAAACCCTAACCAAACTAACTCGATTACATGATAAATCTCATCCAACCCATCACCGTCCAGCAAGCCTACGATGGAATTACTCACGCACGGCGGTGAGCATCATGAAATTGGTGATGGAGGTGTTGGAAATATGCCCTAGAGGCAATAATAAAATGGTTATTATTATATTTCCTTGTTCATGATAATTGTCTATTGTTCATGCTATAATTGTGTTATCCGGAAATCGTAATACATGTGCGAATATATAGACCACAACATGTCCCTAGTGAGCCTCTAGTTGACTAGCTCGTTGATCAATAGATGGTTATGGTTTCCTGACCATGGACATTGGATGTCATTGATAACGGGATCACATCATTAGGAGAATGATGTGATGGACAAGACCCAATCCTAAGCATAGCTCTAGACCGTGTAGTTCGTTTGCTAGAAGCTTTTCTAATGTCAAGTATCATTTCCTTAGACCATGAGATTGTGCAACTCCCGGATACCGTAGGAATGCTTTGGGTGTGCTAAACATCACAACGTAACTAGGTGACTATAAAGGTGCACTACGGGTATCTCCGAAAGTGTCTGTTGGGTTGGCACGAATCGAGACTGGGATTTGTCACTCCGTATGACGGAGAGGTATCTCTGGGCCCACTCGGTAATGCATCATCATAATGAGCACATTGTGACTAAGTAGTTGGTCACGGGATCATGCATTACGGAACGAGTAAAGTGACTTGCTGGTAACGAGATTGAACGAGGTATTGGGATACCGACGAGCGAATCTCGGGCAAGTAACGTACCGATTGGCAAAGGGAATTGCATACGGGATTGCTTGAATCCTCGACATCGTGGTTCATCCGATGAGATCATCGTGGAACATGTGGGAGCCAACATGGGTATCCAGATCCCGCTGTTGGTTATTGGCCAGAGAGTTGTCTCGGTCATGTCTGCATGGTTCCCGAACCCGTAGGGTCTACACACTTAAGGTTCGGTGACGCTAGGGTTATTAGGAAGATTTGTATGTGATTACCGAATGTTGTTCGGAGTCCCGGATGAGATCCCGGACGTCATGAGGAGTTCCGGAATGGTCCGGAGGTGAAGATTTATATATGGGAATTCATCATACGGTCACCGTAAATATTCAAGGGTATACCGGTATTGTACCGGGACCACCGGAGGGGTTCCGGGGGTCCACCGGGAGGGTCCACCTGCCCCGGAGGGCCTTATGGGCTATAGGTGGAAGGGAACCAGCCCCTAGTGGGATGGGCGCCATCCCCCCTAGGGCCCATGCGCCTAGGGTTGGGGGGGGGGAACCCTAGAGGGGGCGCCCCCCTTGCTTGGGGGGCAAGCCCCCTCCCCTTGGCCGCCCCCTCTAGATCTCATCTAGAGGGGGACGACCCCCTTCCCCCTTCCCCTATAAATATAGGGGCAAGGGGAGGGCTGCATAACACATCAAAGGCGCAGCCCCTCCCCTCCCCAACACCTCTCCTCCTCCATTAAGAGCTTGACGTTCGCCCTGCCGGAGTACTGCCGCTCCACCACCACCACGCCGTCGTGCTACTATTGGAGCTCTCTTCCTCAACCTCTCCCTCCTCCTTGCTGGATCAAGGCGTGGGAGACGTCTCCGCTCCGTACGTGTGTTGAACGCGGAGGTGCCGTCCGTTCGGCGCTAGGATCATCGGTGATTTGGATCACGACGAGTACGACTCCATCAACCCCGTTCTCTTGAACGCTTCCGCTCGCGATCTACAAGGGTATGCAGATGCACTCCTCTCCCTCTCGTTGCTAGATGACTCCATAGATTGACCTTGGTGATGCGTAGAAAATTTTAAATTTCTGCTACGTTCCCCAACAGTAGGATGGTTGATGATGACGACGGCGACAGATTCCCCTCTCCGAAGCCCCGAAGGGACTCCAGATCAGCCCTCCCGAGAGGTTTTAGGGCTTGGCGGCGGCTCCGTATCGTAAAACGCGATGAATCCTTCTCTCTGATTTTTTTTCTCCCCGAAAGCAAATATATAGAGTTGGAGTTTAGGTCGGAGGAGCTCCAGGGGGCCCACGAGGTTGGGGGGCACGCCTAGGGGGCAGGCGTGCCCCCACTCTCGTGGCTAGGGTGTGGGCCCCTGGTCTTCATCTTTTGAAAGGATTTTTTATTATTTCCAAAAATACGTTCCGTGAAGTTTCAGGTCATTCCGAGAACTTTTGTTTCTGCACATAAATAACACCATGGCAATTCTGCTGAAAACAACGTCAGTCCGGGTTAGTTCCATTCAAATCATGCAAGTTAGAGTCCAAAACAAGGGCAAAAGTGTTTGGAAAAGTAGATACGACGGAGACGTATCAACTCCCCCAAGCTTAAACCTTTGCTTGTCCTCAAGCAATTCAGTTGATAAACTGAAAGTGATAAAAAAACTTTTACAAACTCTGTTTGCTCTTGTTGTTGTAAATATGTAAAGCCAACATTCAAGTTTTCAGCAAAGATTATAAACTAACCATATTCACAATAACGCTTAGGTCTCATGTTTACTCATACCAATGGCATAATCAACTAGCGAGCAATAATAATAAATGTCGGATGACAACACTTTCTCAAAACAATCATAATATGATATAACAGGGTGGTATCTCGCTAGCCCTTTCTGAGACCACAAAACATAAATGCAGAGCACCTTTAAAGATCATGGACTGACTAGACATTGTAATTCATGGTAAAAGAGATCCAGTCAAGTCATACTCAATGTAAACTAACAGTAATGAATGCAAATAACAGTGGTGCTCTCCAACTGGTGCTTATTAATAAGAGGATGATGACTCAACATGAAAGTAAATAGATAGGCCCTTCGCAGAGGGAAGCAGGGATTTGTAGAGGTGCCAGAGCTCGATTTTGAAATAGAGGTGAATAATATTTTTAGCGGTATACTTTCATTGTCAACATAACAACCAAGAGATGGCGATATCTTCCATGCTACACACATTATAGGCGGTTCCCAAACAGAATGGTAAACTTTATACTCCCCCTCCACCAACAAGAATCAATCCATGGCTTGCTCGAAACAACGAGTGCCTCCAACTAACAAGAGTCCCAGGGGGAGTTTTGTTTGCAATTATTTTGATTTGATTTGCATAAAGCATGTGACTGGGCATCCCGGTGACCAGCCATTTTCTCGTGAGTTAGGAGCGGAGTCCACTCCTCTTGAGAATAACCCGCCTAACATGGAAGATATGAAAAACCCTAGTTGATAAATGAGCTATTCGAGCATACAAAACAGGATATTTATTTGAAGGTTTAGATTTTGGCACATACAAATTTACTTGGAACGGCAGGTAGATACCGTATATAGGTAGGTATGGTGGACTCATATGGAACAACTTTGGGGTTTATGGACTTGGATGCACAAGCAGCATTCCCGCTTAGTACATGTGAAGGCTAGAAAAAGACTGGGAAGCGACCAGCTAGAGAGCGACAACAGTCATGAACATGCATTAAAATTAATCAACACCGAATGCAAGCATGAGTAGGATATAATGCACCATGAACATAAATATCATAGAGGCTATGTTGATTTTGTTTAAACTAGATGTGTGAACATGTGCCAAGTCAAGCCACTCGAATCATTCAGAGGAGGATACCACCCTATCATACCACATCACAACCATTTTAATAGCATGTTGGCACGCAAGGTAAACCATTATAAGCTCCTAGCTAATTAAGCATGGCACGAGAAACTATGATCTCTAGTTGTCATTGCAAACATGTTTCATAATAGGCTGAATCAGGAATGATGAACTAATCATATTAACAAAAACCAGAGAGGTCGAGTTCATACCAGCTTTTCTCATCTCAGTTAGTCCATCATATATCGTCATAATTGCCTTTCACTTGCACGACCGAGCGATGTTGATAATAATAATAGTGCACGTGCATTGGACTAAGATGGAATCTGCAAGCATTCAACAAACAGGAGAAGACAAGGCAATATGGGCTCTTTTGTCAGATCAACAATAATGCATATAAGAGCCACTTCAACAATTTAATCATGGTCTTCTCCTATAGACCCCAAACAAAAGAAAAGAAATAAAACTATTTACACGGGAAAGCTCCCAACAAGCAAAAGAAGAACATGAAATCTTTTTGGGTTTTCTTTTTAATTACTACTACAAGCATGGAAAGTAAACTAATTAAAAGCTACAACTATTTTTTTGTTTTTCTTAAGGTTTATTAAACACACAAGAAGAAAGCTTAAAAAGGAAATAAACTAGCATGGATGATACAATGAAAAAGTATGAGCACCGACATCTAGCAATGAGTGTGTGGACATGAATATAATGTCGGTGAGAAATATGTACTCCCCCAAGCTTAGGCTCTTGGCCTAAGTTGGTCTATGGCCACGGTTGGCCTGGCGGATATCCATAGTAATAGTTGGAGTCGTACTGCGATGCAGCAGTCATTGCATCGTGGGCTGCAGCTTGGAGGCGAGCTATCTCAGCTCTCCTCTTATATTCTGATGCCTCCTCTCTGGTTATAAAATATCTCCTTTTTGCCTGAAAGTCAAAGAAAGTAGAAGCAGGGAGAGCGGCGTGATAGGTGCGTCGTCTGTCAAAGATTAGTCGGTACTAGAGGAACTGATCGTTCCTCTCAACAAACTGATGACGAACCATAGCCTCATAATCCAAATAAGCAGGAGGCAACTTAATATTGTCCTCACGCATGGTTATCCCAGAAATTAGCTATACGGGTTGCATAAATTCCACCAAAGAAATCTCCATTAAATCTATTAAGATGCAACCTACGTGCAACAATGGCTCCCAAATTATAAGATTTATCTCCTAACATAGCACTCCTAAGAATACTGAGGTCAGGGACACACATGTGACATGTCTCATCTTTACCATTAATGCATCTACCTATGAAGAGAGCAAAATAATGTATAGCAGGAAAGTGAATGCTCCCTATGGTAGCTTGTGTTATATCTCTAGATTCCCCCACAGTTATACTAGCAAGAAAATCTCTAAATTCAGATTTGCGAGGTTCCCTGACACTACCCCATTGTGGAAGTTTGCAAGAAGTGGTAAAATCCTCTAAGCCCATCGTATAATATTTTTCATAAAGATCAAACAGGATAGTTGGAGAATTGCGTGAATACGAAAATTCAAACCTCCTCACAAGGAACTAGTGAGATAGTGGTACTGGCGGCACTTTTCCTCCTTGAAGCTCACAAGATCAGCGTTACGCAAATATGCGTTAAATTGTTCCTTGATTTCTGCTCGATCCATAAAGTCCTCTTAAGGCCATTCACAGGGACGCACTGGAGCGTCCCTTGGTGGCTCATCATCAGCATCACGCATTGCAAGCCTGGGCTCTTGTTTCCATGAAGAGCCACCTTGGTACATTTTCCTAAACATATTTCTTCCTCTGAAAAATTTCTGAAATTTTTAGTAACTTCAAAAATAAAAGTGAACTAAACTCAACAATATTGATAGCAACTACTCCTACAAGTGCCTAGAGCCTATATCATGCATCAAAACTACTTGGAACCATATAAATTTGAAATGCAAGCTCAAGAACAGGGTCACCTAGGCAGCACAAATTTGCAATGAATAAAGCACTAGAACAAAAACTAATTGGACCAATGGAGGAGTCACATACCAAGGAACAACCCCCCCCCCAAGCAGTTTTGTGAGAGGTGCTTTGAGCAAGGAGATCGAAAATGGCTGCAAAATGAGCTTGGACTCGGGGTTTGAACTGGATAATCGTTTTTGTGGGAGGAAGAAGGAGTGTGTGGGTGTAGGAATAAGTGGAGGAGGGCCACAGTGAGCCCACGAGGCAGGGGGCGCGCCCAGGGGGTAGGGCGCGCCCTCCACCCTCGTGGCCAGGTGGATGCCCCCCGTGCTGTGTTCTCAGTGCCAAATATTCTCAAATATTTCAGAAAAATCATATTTAAATTTCAGGGCATTTGGAGAACTTTTATTTTCAGGGTATTTTTATATTGCACGAATAATTCAGATAACAGACAAAAAATACTATTTTTATTTTATTTAATATAAATAACAGAAAGTAAAAGGAGGGTACAGAGAGTTGTGTTTTCTAAATTCATCCATCTCATGATCATCAAAAGGAATCCACTAACAAGGTTGATCAAGTCTTGTTAACGAACTCATTTCGAATAACATGGAACCGAAGAAATTTCGAATAACACTATGTTACCTCAACGGGGATATGCACATCCCCTACAATAAGAATATCATACTTCTTTTTGACAGTAGGAAGGGGAAATTCAAAACCTCCAAAAATAACCGATGGAATTTTTCCAATAGAATTGATACTGTGCACTTGAGGTTGTTTCCTCAGAAAGTGTACCGTGTGCTCATTACCATTAACATGAAAAGTGACATTGCCTTTGTTTCAATCAATAACAGCCCCTGCAGTATTCAAAAAGGGTCTTCCAAGAATAATAGACATACTATCGTCCTCGGGAATATCAAGAATAACAAAGTCTGTTAAAATAGTAAGGTTTGCAACTACAACGGGCACATCGTCACAAATACCGACAGGTATAGCAGTTGATTTATCAGCCATTTGCAAATATATTTTAGTAGGTGTCAACTTATTCAAGTCAAGTCTACGATATAAAGAGAGAGGCATAACACTAACACCGGCTCCAAGATCACATAAAGCAGTTTTAACATAGTTTCTTTTAATGGAGCATGGTATAGTGGGTACTCCTGGATCTCCAAGTTTCTTTGGTATTCCACCCTTAAAAGTATAATTAGCAAGCATGGTGGAAATTTCAGCTTCCGGTATCTTTCTTTTATTAGTAACAATTTCTTTCATATACTTAGCATAAGGATTCATTTTAAGCATATCAATTAATCGCATATGCAAAAACATAGGTCTAATCATTTCAGCAAAGCGCTCAAAATCCTCATCATCCTTTTTCTTGGATGGTTTGGGAGGAAAAGGCATGGGTTTCTGAACCCAAGGCTCTCTTTCCTTTCTGTGTTTCCTAGCAACAAAGTCTCTCTTATCATAATGTTGATTCTTCAATTGTGGGTTATCAAGATCAACAGCAGGTTCAATTTCTATATCATTATCATTACTAGGTTGAGCATCATCATGAACATTATCATTAACATTTTCACTAGTTTCAGGTTCATTACCAGATTGTGTTTCAGCATCAGAAATGGAAATATCATTTGGATTCTCAGGTGTTTCAGCAATAGGTTCACTAGAAGCATGCAAAGTCCTATCATTTTTATTTTTCTTCCTTCTAGAAGGACTAGGTGCATCTATATTATTTCTCTGAGAATCTTGCTCAATTCTCTTTTTTTGACCAGTGAAAACAGCAGGAGAGCCTCCTAATGTTGTTTTTTTCCTTTATTACTTTAAGATGTTAACCATTGGTTAACATTACAGATAGTTCTTGATTTACATGGCTTTAACAAGAATTCAGAAGGTGTGAAACTAGCCTATGTAAACCAGGTGTCACAGAGACAAAGAGTTTGCAAATATTTCCAAAAAAGTTAAACTTTGAGGATTGATCCTATAGCCCAGGATCACAAAATCTTCCTTGAGCTTCCTCAGCCACTCAGCATGCGTGGCTACCTCTCCATCAAAGATCTCTATATTGTGTTGCTTCCAAATAATCCAGGAGGTTAATATAGTTATCTCTTTGAACAAAGGTCCTCGCCACCTCTCTCTAGCTCTGTCATACCTGTGTTGTATGTCTGGATCATTTTCCCAATCAATGCCCATGACATCCCAACACTTGGCGGCAAAAGAACACTCATAAAATAGATGTGCATTTGTTTCTACAACTCCCATGTTGCACATTGGGCATTTATGATCTTCTCCAATATTAAAGTGTCTTCTCAGCAGCAGATCTCTTGTATTGACCCTGTCATTTAACATAAACCATGCAAACACTTTATGTCTCATGATACATTTCGTCTTCCAAATGGAGGTGATGCATTGGGGAGCCAATATATTCCTGAACATGTACTTGTAAAACTTCTTCGGTTTAAAATCAACATCACCCCAGCAAAGGATCCACTCATCAGTCCCCATAGCTTCCAGGTTTATTCCCTCCATGATCTCTTGCAGATTATCTAGTTCGGTTCTAGCTTCCATTGACAGAGGAAGCATAAAGTTGTCCACGTGATCATTGTTGTTGTAGTACTGTGCCAACGAGATGTCTTCATCGTTAGCAAAAGAAAAAAGATGATCATGGGAGTCCATCAGGGGTCTTTCGTTTATCAGGGGTCAATTCTCTTAGGGTGGCCTTCAGGATACAGAGGTTCTTGAGTCATTCTACCAGTTCTAGTAGCCACTCTAACAGCATAATCATTATTCTTACTATTCAATTCATTGAGCAAATCATTTTGAGCCTTAAGTACTTGTTCTACTTGAGTGGTAACCATAGAAGCATGTTTACTAATAAGTTTAAGTTCACCTTTGACATTAGCCATATAATCACCCAAGTGTTCAAGCATATTTGAATTGTATTTCAATTTTCTACCAAAATAAGCATTAGAATCTTCTTACTTAACCATAAATTTATCAAACTCATCTAAGCATTTGCTAGCAAACTTAGTAAATGGGATTTTAGCTTTATCATATCTATAGAGAGAATTTACCTTTACTACCTGTGTCGGGTTATCAAGACCATGTATTTCTTCAGTAGGTAATGGATTAAGATCATATGTTTCTTCAACTGGCGGTAAATTAAGACCATGTATTTCTTCAATAGGAGGTAAATTCTTAACATCTTCAGCTTTAATACCTTTTTCTTTCATAGATTTCTTTACCTCTTGCATATCTTCAAGACTGAGAAATATAATACCCCTCTTCTTTGGAGTTCGTTTAGGAATAGGCTCAGGAATTGGCTCAGGAAGTGCCCAATTATTTTCATTTGTCAACATATTATTCAATAGAATTTCAGCTTCATTCGGTGTTCTCACTACAAAAAAATACACTTCCGTGATGATACATGTTTGTCACAGTAGGTCGCGTTTTTTGTCATGCATGTACATCCATGACAAATTTATGACAGAATCAAGATAGTCATACCTGTGCTGTCGTAGAAGTGTTCCATGACATTGCCAAAATTATCATCACGGAAGTGTCCACTTCCATGACGATAAATCGCGCGTCACAGCAGTGCTTTCGTCAAGGGTGACCGACACGTGGCATCCATCGTAAGGAACTCCGTTAAGCTATTAGGTCGGGTTTTGGATCCGATAACCCATTAACAGCCCTGACCAATGGGGATTTTCCACGTGTAAAATCATCATTGGCTGGAGGAAACACTTGTCGGCTCATCGTTGGGACAAATGTCAGCCACTTAATGGACAGAAGGCGCCTATGATATGTCGACACGTGGCACGACCCAACATAGGCCCATTCCTGTGAAAAGGCCGGCCCGTTTGACTTGGTCAAAAGGTGGCGGGACGGACCATGTAAAGCCTGTTAATGGTCTGTTCGCATATAGCCCATTTACAGCCCGCTAACCCAAGGCCCGTTACACCCTATCCGAATTAGGCCCAGTAGCGTCATCTGGGCCACCCAATATGATTCCAGCCTGTTTTCACTTCTGTCCCATGTATGGCCCATGACATCTTTCGGTCCATATGAGGCCCTATGTAACTCTTGGCCTATTAACGGCCCGTAATGAACAGTGTATCACTTTACACCCATTAACGGCCCGTGGTGAAACTGGCCCGTAATGAACAGTGTATCACTTTATACCCATTAACGACCCATTATTCCGTTGGGCCATTTCCAGCCCATGTTATCTTTCGGCCTTCTCAGAGCCCATTTATTCTTAGGCTCATTTCCAGCATTCATTTACTTACGGCCCGTTACTGTCATTTTCTGCTTGTGGGCCAAATTCAGCCCGTGGTTACAGTCGGCTGGTTTGTGGTCCGTTAATACGTTGGCCGTTTTCATAGCATCATCAAATACGGCCTATTAATGATGGCCCATTATGGTCGGCCCATGAACGGACGATTCCAACTCTAGCCCGTTTACGGCCATAATGTGATCTGTTTGGCCCATGTTTGGCCAATCGATCATACGACCCGTATAAGGCCCATTCATGATACGGCCCGCAGAAGGCCTATTGTTTCTACGGCCCGTAGAAGGCCCATTGTTCCTACAGCCCGTAGAAGGCCCACTATTTCTACGGCCAGTAGGAGGCCCAGTGTCACTATAGTAAATATTGGCCCATGGTTATTGTGGCCTAGTTTTAAAAAATAGGTTATTGCAGCCACTAGCTAACCGTGGAAAAAGAACTGCAATGACTACAAGCAAACAAATAAACAAGACAACAAGGAAATAAATAAGCAAGCAACTAACGCTAGGCTATCACGGCTATTACACATATTATATCCATTGGGCATCAAAGTTCGCCACCAGTGCAAATATAGGGAACAAAGCAGCATATCATATAGACTGGTTGTCAAAGTTGGCGACTAGCGCAAATAAACGCCGCAGCAAAACAAATCCAGAACTGAAACCACTTCAGAAGATCTCAAGAAACAATATCCTGGGTACCCATAATGCTGGCAAGATGCTTAGCAAGCTTATTAACTTTCTCTTGTTTGGCGCTTAAATCCTCCAGCGCTTGCTGTTGCAACAGAAAATATGCATCTGAATTCTGCAGGGACTTCCTCAGTCCTTCAGCTTCCTGTCGCAGCACATCTGATCGATGTCTTTCAAAGTGAAGTTGAGACTCAAGAAGACGAACTGATTCAGGCAGCAAGTTCGAAGAGCTTGTGCCAGCAGTAGTGGCCAGTAACTCGAACACTACATCAAGACAGGACTTTTGGGTTCCCTCACTGTCGTCAAGATAGTTTTTATCAGCTTTCTTGGAGACCAACAGGGATGTATCACTATCTTGAACCTTATCTGCATTGCTTCCTTTACCATTGGATAACGTGGTACTGTTCTCCAATATTTTGTCTGCATTCTAAAAGAGAAACAAGCAGACACATCACATGTTTACCATGTTGTATATGAAACTCATTTTGGTAAATGAGTTCAGTAGTAAAGTGGACAGGATAACAGCATGAAACAAACATATATCTATGTACCATGGTCACTTTATGGTCTATATCATTCTAGTTTTTGTTGCCAAACCAAGATAGAGACATAGTTCAAATAATATTTGTTCAAGACAAAGCATAATAGACAGAATATAAGTGTGGATAACTATAGAGCAATAACAACACTTGTAATGTGCATGACATGAGAACATAACTATTTATTCAATTGAAATTGAAATCAACATAGAGCAGGTTACAATAGCAAACCAGTTAAAGAAACAGGTTTAAAACATACCTGTTGCGCCATTGGAGTTTCAATTCCATCCTTCAAATTTGAAAATAGTTGGTATGAGTAAATACAGTAATGCAAGAGCAAAGGAGTATGAACCATAGCTACAGAACCCGACCTAAGAACAAATCTTCTTCTCCTTTAAGCGTTGAGTTGGGATTCAGAGTGGTGGTCCTCGTGCTTTGGGCACTGCAGTTCCCTTACTAACTGCTCGTGTTTGGGTGCTCTGTGGTGGAGACGGTGCTGTGTCAACTGGAACTGGGTTACTATCTACCGGGATTGGGGTTAGAAGGGGTGTAGTTGGTTCTCTGTCCAACTGGGTAGGGGTACAATCTGCGAGAGTCTGGGTTATGTGTGGTGGATCTGGTCCTTGGGCAAGTACAACCGTGGTTCTATCTGCATCAACTGGTAGCACTATCTTTTCTGAAGACCATGTTGTTACTCCCTTAGATACCGCCATCACGCTCTCCAATTCAAATGGCTGATAAACAAGAAAAGTAATTGAAAGTATAGACATTGTATGATAGACAGGTGCAATGGATAGTGGGGAATAAAAGAGGGCATGAAATAATTCATATTTATGTTGTCTAACCAAACATGATAGCATGACACAATTTCACATATATGATGGCTAACTAAACAGGATAGCATGACACAATTTCACATTATGATGGTTAACTAAAAAAGATGGAAAGACATAGTTCAAAATATGAGACTATGTAAACAGGATGACATGACATAACTATATAATGTGTTTATTAAATAGGTTGGCATGCCATAATTCACATACATTCACAGATAATATGCCATAACTCAAAATATGATGACTGTAAACACTAAATAGGATGAGATGATATAACTATATAATGTGTTTATTAAATGGGTTGCCATGCCATAATTCAGATAGATGATGTGTATGTACTATGTAAACAAGATGGCATGATATAATTCAAATATATGATTTATATAGTAAGCAAGTAAGTAGATGGCAATCCATATATGATGTAAAAACTAAGCAATGCAAGACAACATGCATGACATGGGTAATATAACCCTGCCAAGTTTGAGCATAGACCTCAGGGGGGAAATAGGACTGGTCATCAGTCTCTGAATCCTCCTCTGAGGAGCTCTCTGTAACCAGCAAGATGTCTGCTTCAGCAGGTAGCATTGTCTGCTCTGAATACCTTGTTTTCACTCCAGACACTTCCATCACTGCTTCAAATGGCTGATGCACAGGAAGAGTAGTTGAATATACAAACGTTGTCGACAAATGGAACACGTAATACCAAAAAATGATAGCATGATATAATTCACATACATGATGATTGGCTAAACAGCATGGCATTGCATAATTCACATATATAATGCCTTTGCAACAAGATAGCATTGTATAATTCACATATATAATGTCTTGCAACAAGATGGCAATGCATAATTCACATATATGGTAATTAGACACTGAACAAGTGGCATTCACACAAAGCGTGTCTAAACTAATCAAATGACATAGCAATGCGAGACACCATACGCACGATATGAGCAACATAACCCTGCCAAGTTAGAGCATACACCTCGGGGGGGGGGGGAATAGGACTGGTCATCTGTCTCTGAATCCTCCTCTAAGGAGGTATCCATAACCAGCGAGATATGCGCTTCGTCAGATAGCATAGTCTGCTCTGAAGACCTTGTTTTCAGTCTAGAATTTTCCATCACCGTGTCAATTGGCTGATGCACACGAAGAGCAGTTTGAATGTACTAACATTGTTGACAAATGTAATATGTAATGAAAAAAAAGGATGGCCTGATATAATTTACATATAAGATGACTGGCTAAGCAGGATAGCATTGCAAAATTCACATATATGATGCCTGGCTAAAAAAGATGGCGTTGCATAATTCACATAAACGATGAATAAACTAAACAGATGGCATTCGCACAAAGGATTTCTAAACTAAGCAGATGACATATTTGATGTATAAAGTAAGCAATGCAAGACACCATATGCATGATATAACCAACATCAGCATGCCAAGTTAGAGCGAAGACCTCAGGGGGGAAATAGGAGTTGTCTTCTCCTTCTGAACCCCCCTCAGAACAGATATCTTCCTCTCGATTACAATCCGAAATGCATGAAGGGGGCTGCCTTTGCACCTACCATGGAGCGACGTCTGCATGAAATTTTATTGCCACACAAGGCTCGTCTCTTTTGCTCTATATGTTCAGTTCCATTGTTTACAATAACTGTCATGCATAAGAATAAAACATAGTGAGATTATGTAAGGAGTGCATGCAGAAATCTAGAGTGATGGTAAAAACCTGTGGATAGACCCAAAACCAATAATAGCGGGCTTCAGTTAAAAAATACAGATAATGGCTTCTTTACTATTTGTTTCCCACCCAACATGAAACTCATAGTAGACACCGGAGATTAACCAGATAGTAGATTGATACTATTGATAGCGGCCCCGATATGTACCCCACAACCATTTAAAAACTCAAGTTTGACCATTAGTTTGGAGCTGACTCAGAGTCTAATCGGTGAACAGGACGATAAAGTAGCATGTAATATTAAGCGATGCATAACGTAAGCAGACACGAAAGAGTGCGACCTCTCTTGCAGACCCGTGTAGTCCTCGAGGTCATCTGCTCGGTTGATGATGGTAATGCAGTTTTCATGGCTGCCAGCGGCGGGGAAGAAGATCTGAGGCGGCGAAAGACAGTCTGGAGGCCGGATCCCTGCTGTGTTGGACCCTTCTGTCGTTGGAGCAGCTGAGCTGGGGTGGACGACGACGCAGCAGGAGCGGGACAAACCACGCATGGTTTTCTTTGACAACTATCTGTAAGAGAAGTAATTCTGTAAGGGCTCGTTTGAATTGGAGGATTCCAACAATGCAGGGATAGGAAATAGACAGGAATATGATAGGAAATGCACGTGCAAAACAGAGAATTTAAAAACACAGGATTTCTGCCAATCTGGGTGTTTGATTCACAACAATTGGAAGATCACGGGATTCAAAGAAGCATGGTGAGATTAAGTCAAACCACAAGAAAATGTACGGTTATAATGCTATTATGCTACTGTCTCTTAGTCTTGTGCTTCATGAATAGGAAGTTGAAAAGGAGGACAAGTGAAAATTAAAATTCCTACGTTTTTTCTTTCAAGGAGACACTAAAGGAACAAATCCGTGTGCTCAGTGGACAATATATATATAACATGTAGAGTAAAAAAGAGATGCAACAAGTGTACAACCTCTTTGGCGAAGCCATGTCGATCTCAGCATGATTGTGTTGGCCGGTGAGGATGCTCCGACTGACTTTGCTGTCGGAGGAGGGGAAGAAGATCTTAGGAGTCTAGAGATGGAGCCTGAGGTACTGCTCCGCTATGATGGAGGGTTTCGTCGTTGGAACAGCTCCGGTGAGTTGTACGACGCCGAGGCTGAAGCGGGACAAGAGAGACAACGAACAACGTAACCTGAGTGGAATTCTAATAGCATCTCCAATACATGACGTAAAATACATAACCACAAAGTGCTAGATGTAAAATACATCAGCCGCTCATCTCTGAACTTAACTGTCGAAACTGAACTTCACTATCGAAACTGAATTTTGCTGTTGAAACTGAATTTTGCTGTCGAAACTGAACGCACTAGCAAGGTGAGGCTACACATTGGTTGACTGACTTTTTCATCTCTGGTCAGTCGATTTTGCAGCCGTTGGATACGAAATCAAGGGCCTGCGGTTAATCTTCAACCTCCACCCCCCCTGAGCCGCCAGCCATCATCGGCCAAACAGCAGCCCCCCGCCGCCCGCGGCCGGCGGTGCGCCGCCCCACCCGCCCCGAAAACACTCCCCACCGCCGGTCCGCCGCCGCCCCGGCCATCCCTCTAGGCCCCCCATGCCGAGCTTTTTCTCCGGCGATCCCCACGCCACTTCCCCGCCAACGCCCCGCCAACGCCGGCGACCACCGACCCCATCTTGAACCCTAAGATAGATAGTGGGGTAGCTCTTCGGCGAGCCCCCCTCCCCGTTGTGGCTGGTTCTTCCTTCATCCCTGCGAGCCCCCTACCCCCTAAAAATCGACTGACCCAAAAGTCGATTCAGTCGACTGAAGTGTAGCTAAATCGGAGCAGCATCGCAAGCAAGAGCAAGAGCGAGAGTAGGAGTGCGAGCAAGAGCAATAGCAAGAGCAGACCAGGCAGGGGACCGAGAGCAAGAGCAGAGCAGCAGCGCAAGCGAGAGCCAAGGCAGCAGTAGCTCCTACTGATGTGGACGTCGCCGCCAAGGGAGCGACGCCGTGGAGGAAGTGGCCGGCGATGCCGCCGTGGATGGAGCCGCGCCGTGTCGGCTCGGGACCGAGCGCCGGCAGCACCGTGAGATCGAATCAAGAAGAAAATGCGGTGATTAGTGTACAACCTCTTTGGTGGCGCCGATTAGGCCGCAACTTCATCCGAGGAAATAGTGATGATGATGCTCTTCCGGTGGTGCAGGTGAAGACGGTGGTGTGGGAATGGAGGTGGCGCGAAAGACGAGGGGAACATCGGGGCAGCTCCTTGGAGGTGGAGGATGGGGTGGCTGAACCGGCGGGACGATGAGATCGATGATGGATCCTCATCCGGTACGGTGGATGAGGGACGTCGAGGTGTTGCTGTGGACGACGTCGTCGGGGAAGAGGCTCCGGCTGGGTGGCGGATGGAGCAGGGTGTGGGGTTTCGTCGCGGGTTTTCACGGCCTCGTTGTACGAATGGGTGGGCGAATGGGATGGCAGTGGGTACCCATGGCTTAGAGACGCGCTTGTCCGAAATGTGGGGTAAGTTACGAAAGTACCCCCACCGATTTGAGGCGGTTCTTTTGGTTCAGGGGTACCACAGGCATTTCGCGTGTCGAGATTTCACAGGAGGTGGGAGTTTTCGCGCGCGTTGTAATTTCGGAATAGCAAGGCGCGGGTTGAGATGGAGGGACTTGTCGGAGCACAACGAGACAAAGATATATCTTAAATATTTCGGGCTAACAAGGCGCGGGTTGAAATTTCCGGACAAGCCTAACGTGTACTGTACCAAATCAATGCGCACTACAAATGTCATTCAAAACTTTGAATTCATGTTATGTTCAATTAAAATATTTCGCTACATGTATAATGCATGCAACCTACTACTCAGATGAACGTTTTAGTGCATTCCAAACGTATATACTACCGCTTCAATATGAACTAAATTTAAATTCGTTTCTCTATTTGAATAAGATCTACAGTAATGATTGTTGTGAAGTCAAAGCATTTGAATTCGTTTCTCTGTTTTAATATGATCTACAATCATCATTATTGTCAAGTTAAACCATCGTTTGTGTATTATCTTCACAGCACACCACATGATTAGTCACGAGTTACATATGAACTATGTGTACTATATGAACTCGAACTAGATTTTTTGAATCCACTTTATTTTGATTTCAAGTCACATTGCATTTCTAGATCTAGCTAGATATTCATAATCTAAACCATGTCTCATATGTATAATGTGTTTATCACATTATGTATGGTGCCCCGCCCCCTACGCCTACAAGTATTTAGATGTGAGTTGCAAACACCACACATTACCACAAATTCAAATAAAATGTGAGAATGTTCGATATATAGTATTGTTTAGATTGTTCGATATTTAGTTGTAAGCTGCAAACGCCACACATTATCACAAATTCAAATAAAATGTGAGATTGTTTGATGTATAGTATGGTTTAGATTGTTCGGCATTTAGCTGTGAGTTGCAAACGCCATGCATTATCACATTATGGTATAACATGTGCATAACACGTGTATCACCGCTATATTCATGCATGCAATGTTTAAAACACTATGATCTCCTATTCAAATATACGAATCCGCTTTCATATCAAATTATGATCTTTGTTAGTCTCTTACACCCACACAATCCTCTAACCTTTGTAGCTACCACTAACTTTCTCTCGTGCATGCACACGCCCTCCTCGCCCTCCCCCTCCCTCGGCATTCTATACACCGGGCACATTCATTTTTTTCTTTAGGTCGTTCTCCCAGAGTCTCCACAACTCCTTTCCGACACACACCGATCGATAAACCTCTCCAGCAATGCCTGCCTACAACACACACACACACCTTCAATCTCCTCCTTTATGTGTCCTTGCCTCGTGTCTCTCATACGGTCAGACACACGTGTAAACTCTCGCCCCTCTTTTCATCAATCTCACAACCGCACACTACTCCCCGTATCTAGCTAGTAGTTGGGCCTCTCGCACCACCTCCTAGCTCCATTCTCTCTGTCTATCCGTCTCGCTGGGCCTTATTTGCCTCTAACAAATGGACGTACACCGACCGATCTCTCGCTATACATATAGCTAGCTAGGTCCTTATAACTCGTTTTTACCCACACGTCAATCGATCTACCTCATTAGTTGTGTCTCTCCCTTCCTCCGACAAACAACAATTGATCTACCGGTCTAGTTAGGTTTGCTTACCAAACACATGGTTCCCCTTCATCATCCATGGACGCGTCCCGACAGATCTATCATGCACAAGCACACACAGAAACACATCCCCACTCTTATTGATAACATTGTAGTTCCACCCTCAGTTTGTCTAGTAGGCCTCTCCCACCATCTTCGAGAAGCAACTCCATCACCCATCCAGCACTTTACCCCTCTCCCTCCCTCTCCCTCCCTCTCTCTCTCTCCTCTCTCTTTGTCTGTCCCATCATATTTCCCGTCCTTCAGTTATGTATGGATGTCGACCGATCTCCCTCAAGACATAGCTGGGTCTCTCCTTCTCAACACATATACGAGTCATTCTACCTATATAGTTAGGCCTCTGCCTACCCCTACCCCCACCCCCTCCCCCCCACACACCGATACATCGAGCACTCTAGTCATGTCTCCTTGCCACACACAAACTTGACATGTGCCCTCTAACGTTCCGGTAGGCTAGTCGCCCTATATCTTTGACTTGCACACACACACAATTTCGATGGCTCTCTTCATCGATCTCGCACCCACCCACTTGATCCTCTCTTTGACTCTATCGATAGCTATGACCCCTCCCTCTCTTCTCGTGGATTGCCCGACCCTCTATGTATGATTTGGATAGGCCTCCATTTCACACACATTGCATGCAAAATTTTGTTTGAGATGTCATCGACACATATTCCCACAAATAATTCATGAAATCAACCCTCACCCCACCCCCACCCCAAAACAAAAAACACTCACGAACACGGTTTGTATCTCTCACACACACCCACGTAGGTGGGGGACGTGCACGAGGAGAAGAGGTGCATGCACGGCGCACATACTCCCGTCTCTTTCCCAACCACACCCGCGCGGGTACACTGTGGAGCTCATTTCTGTACGAAAAAGGCAGCCCACATGGTAATTTGGCACGTGTACTGGTTGTCCACTTGGTGGAGGGAGAATCGTCTACCACGGGTGAACAAACAAATTGCGACTTGACGTGTTATGTTAAAAAAAGAGGCAAACCATGTGGGGCCTACCTTAGAGGCAAGGCTCTATACACTAGAGTACTTTTGATGTGTCCCATCAACTCGCTGAACGAGGAGAAGCTTGCTTAGTACGCCGTCTCCCTCGTTCCTAAATATAAGTCTTTGTAGAGATTTCACCATGAACCACATGCGGATGTATATAGATGCATTTTAAGTGTAGATTCATTCATTTTGTTCCGTATGTAGTGGAATCTCTACAAAGACTTATCTACTAGTAATAGATAGCCCCCACTACTAGGAATTCTCTATCCTCTCCTTGAGCCACATCATCAAAATTGTTGTAGCCGTTAGATGAAGTAATCAGTCCATAATAGCCATCTGATCTAGACGTTGAGAGGCTCCACACTAAGCCACATGCAACCATGCAGAAATACCGTGGCACATGCATGTGAGTGGGTTTTAAATCACATCAACATGTCTGCATGCAAGCATGCACCGGTAGCATGCATGTAAGTGAGCTTTTAAGTCCCATTAACATGTCAAAAAGAAAAATATAATCCCATTATGCAGTAGGAGTTGGCTGATCTTTTGTCCTTACGTGGGATGATCTAAATGATGATGGGAGTTTATTTAGTTTGGCTACCACATTTGTCATGCGGTTATAGAGTTTTTTTAGTTCTATGAAATCGATAATTTTGCGCAGAGAGATATACCGCTGTTCCGCGGCAATGCGTGGGGACTCATCTAGTAATATTTAGGAACGGAGGGAGTACTATGTAAAGAGTTAGGTGTCGCACGGTGATAGTGTGAGGTGGGCCATGTAATCACTGAGCCTGCGTGTTTTCCCTGCTCTTGCACGCCTCCGCTGTAAGAATGGAGAAAATTGTAATCTAGTAGTAGTACCTCCTTTCGCCGAAAGCGTGGGACATCCAGCAGTCCTACCACCTCAGTAATAAAGACCAATGAGCCGTCAAATCACATAGACCCAGCAGTAAGTTGGACGGACGAAGCAACCATCACTCTTGCGCCAGTGAGAGGTCGCGTCCGCTCTGCCCGAGCATGAATGCGGCACCGATTCTTTGGAGCGGCGCTGACCGTTTCGGGCGGGAAGCTCGCGCGGGCGATGGAGGGGCTTTGGGTGGGCTAGGCTGGTCAGGAGTGGGTGTGGCAGCTGTCCGCATGTCCCTACCGGACACACCCGGAAACGAGAGGATGCACCGACTCTCGTGGCTAAAATCGTACACTACACAACATCTCTCTGTAGGAGTAGGTCGATATGTCGCTCTCTCTAACACACACATGCTGTTAGACACACACACACGCACCTTGGTCTCGTTACACCTTCTAACGTGACTTATTACACCTAGACAGAGGGAGTAGTAAGTATATGAGATACGGTGGCACACTGACTTAAGTCGAATAAAAGTGCCCAAAATTTATGTGCATGTTATAATAAGGATTCACTTAAAATAGTACGTGAGCGAATAGAGGGATCAATTGGATAGTGTTCCCGAGCAGCAGCGAGATGTGTGAGGTAAGATACACCGCTGGTGCTTTTAATTTTTCTTATTAATTTTTTTGTTTCACCCTCTGACTGGTGGGACCCAACGTACTACGTGGAGAGAGGTAAGGTGACTAAGGCTGCATTATTTCTGCACCACTGTGGATAGTCTTACCACCGAAGCCACATGACACGATTATGATTGAAGTCCCAATGACTCCCACACACACACACAAAACACGGCATGCTTGTCACACGAATGCAGGAATGTATAAAAGGTTATTTCCCTCTCGTTGAACATAATGGGAGGGTTGTGTAACGGGAGGATTCTTTGACTGGTCAAAATGTTTTCTAGGGTTTGCACGCTTCACACTCTCTCTCCAGTATATATATACACGCTGGAGCCTCAGTGCTTGTAGTTGCTTTCTTCACACGCCTCTCTCTCCCCTCACTGCTGCTCAAAGAGCCGGCAGGATCTGTCCGCCGGGATGGGAAGGAGGCTTAACACTGTCGTTGTCGCCATCGGCGAGGGACTACCGGCATAGCTGTTCACTTTCCACCCAGCGGCGGTGCGGGAGGGCCTCCGACCCCTTCTTCTTCACCGCCGGCCCGTCGCCCACTGAACCACACCCCAAGAACCTTAAGGTATAATTACTTACTCCACATGCATTGCTCTAGCTGCATGTGTACCATGAATCTAGGACATGGTTCAAAGAGGAAAGGAGTGGGGGAAAGTAGTGGGAAAAGTTGTATATAGCATGAATCTAGGACGTGGTTCAAAGAGGAAATGAAGGGGGAAAGTTGTATAGCATGAATCTAGGACGTGGTTCAAAGAGGAAAGGAATGGGGGAAAGTAGTGGGGAAAGTTGTATCGCATAAATCTAGGACGTGGTTCAAAGAGGAAAGGAAGGGGCAAAAGTACTAGTTCAAAAAGGAAAGGAAGGGACAAGGCTGTAGAGTTTGAGCAGGACTAGATTTGCTGCACTCACATAGGGAAAGGTGTCTAAAGATAACAAAACTGGGACCAACACATATGCTCCTTGGTTGTTTGTTCTTTGTTGCAACAGACTGTGCATGATCACAGTACATCGGTAGATGCACATGGTGCTGGTGTGTTCACTATCCCGTGCAACTCATTAGCTGTTGTTAATCTAAGGCCCTGTTTGGTTAAAAACTCCCTAGTCCCTACCTGCTTGGTTCCAGGGACTAAACATGGACTAGAGGTTATTAACTGACATGCTAAAAGACCATGTTACCCCTAGTAATGAACTAATAGAGACAAGGTGCGATGCGTGACAGGGGCAACTGTTGGAAAAAGTCCCAAAAAGACTCCCTCGGGGTCTTCTTTCTTTAGTCCCAAATGCCCACTTTTAGTCCCAAAAAGTCCCTCCTGTTTGGTTTAGATGGGACTGACATGGAGTTTTTTTAGTCCCTACACCAAAATGTCCCTGTAAACAAACACCCTCTAATAATGCCGCTGGAAAATTGATACAATGCCACAGTTAAAAGCAAATTACATGTTTAACGAATTTTATTGTTAATATAATCTCTATGTTAATATTAATCAATGCCACCGTTTGAGAAATGCTACTGTCTTGCTTTCTTTCCCATTTAGATAAGGTAGATGCTTCTTTTTGTTGGCTTCTGTGTCATCCACCGTTATTGACCACTAATTGTTTCCTTTGCACCTCTGTGTAAACAGGGTTATCTACTTCACCTCGTTGCCATTGTGACCTTTTGTTGCACTGCACAAAACACTTTTGTTTTAAGAGTGTTTTGTGTAGTTCAACCAAAATGTCACACCGACAATGTTGCTTGATTGCTTGATCTTAGTGGAACTGCACAAGGGGAGATCTTACTTCCTATCCGTTAAGGCGAATTTGGTTCAGATCTTCTTCTTGTAAGTTGTTTGAATTCCGCATCATGACAGGTCAGTACTAGCCTTCTTTCACATGATTCTGCAGTGTGCTTTCATATGTTGTGCTACTTGTACGATAATGTTGCTTGATTTTAGTGAACTGCACAAATGGAGACAAGACTTCCAATCTGTATGTGCACCGTAATATCCCATTGAGGTAAGATAAGGATATTTCACAACTGCTGGCCTGTATTTTGCCACTTTCATCAGAAAATTAAGTTTAGTACTATACTTGTGCTCCCTAATTGACATGCCAAATCTTACATTGAAGGCGAAGCTTGTCTGTTATTGAACCAAGTGATGAAGGGGAAGAACAAGCGGAAGAAAAACAAAAATCAACTCTCGGTGTTGTAATGAAGCACTGGAACTGTGATGACACAAGTAATGATATAGTTTTGCATCTTAATTTATTTCTATGGCTGGAACGAGTAATTGTTTTGCCACTGATTTTATGCCACTCTTAATGCAATATGTAATTATCTCAACTTGTGCAAACAGGGATCTTCTTTGAAGATACCATATATTTTAGTGGAACTGCACAAGAAGATGTTGGAAACATTAAACTAATCGAGGAGTATATAGTAAGCATGGCCACCATCGTAGATAGCAACAGATGGTTTCGGAGAAGTGCTTCATCTATATGCTCTACACAATAAGCCTCCTGACAAAGGTTGGTACTCGCCCACTGATTTCATCCATATGATTGAGCTTTGTCATCTCTATTGGTGTTGTGCTACTGTTTAGATACTGTCATGAAAAAGTGGTATTGTCCTTGAGAAGTGCTTCATCTGTGTTGTTTTAAATATTTCCTTTCCTTTTTTTTTGAGAAAACAGGGATGCTAGCATTTAGTAGTCCTCTTGTCTTTGCACAACAGGACCATCTTCCTCTGTAGAAGAATATGGAGTACATGAAGTGACTAGTTCCGATTATGCCAGGATGAAGAAGCCCTGTCTATCTTATCATCAGAAGGAGCAGTTGAAGGATGGTTACATTACTCCCCACAAGACCAAACTAACTTCAGCTCAGAAGGACTGACAAAACCTCCATTTTTTGCTATGATGCGCGAGTACAATGTTGTTCTAGGATTCTTTCTGGTGAGTTCCATTTTTCTAAAAGTGTGCTCTGCATGGACCATGTATGTGCCTGTTGAAACTGTCAATTCATAGTACAGTTTGCTCTATACTAATCACTTTTTTGTATTTGTGCAAACTGGGGTGCTCAGCTTGATTTCAATGGGAACTGCACAAAATGTTCATGAATACATTGAATCATTCATTTCCACCACAAGAAAGGAGGTGCCGATAAGTTCAAGGCATTGCAACATATAAGGGCGAAATCATACAAGCTACGCGCGGATTTGGTTGATTTTGGTGGAACTGCACAAAAAGAACAGCTGGTTTATTTAGCACGAGGTGCCATGTCAATGTCTGAACTGATGGCAAACCCTGCCCATTCCACAATCATAGGCATTTGATATTTTGGAATGGGACAACCTTGTCAAATTTTACCCATTGATTTTAGCAAGACATGCGTTTGCTATTTTCGAATGGGAGCCCTTTGCTGTCAGCATCGTCGATCAATTTTTTATTTATTCTTTAGTTGTGAAGTAAATATTGCCTCTGACATGTGAGTCGCTGAGATGCATAATCATCGATTGTTTTGAATGTTCTCTATGAATTGCCAGGCCTATGTGTTTGATTCCAATGTACAAAAATGCTAAAAAGCTGCTCAAACTCTTTGTACTCCTTCTGTTCCTTTTTACTTCACACATTGTGAAAGTGCATACTTTTTTGTATAAGATTGGTCCAAGTAGAGATACTTTGACTGCAGACAAAACTTGTATGCAGACTAGAAAGGACCAGAGGGAGTACATGTGAAACTGCTGCAAACAAGGTGATCACCCTGGGAATAATGCTAGTACGTATTGTTTTGGATGTTCATCCAATGCCAGTGATACAGGAATTCGAGCTAATCGAAATAAATTCATTCATACACGGTCGGATTTCATATAAACATGCTGGATTTCATTACATTTCATACATTCTTCAACTAAAAAGGGGTGCACTGGAGGTATAATTAATTAACCGAAGCTACCCACCTGTGTCCCGCTGAGCCGAACAGAAGCTTCAGTGACTTAACTATAGGTGCAGTTGCGTAACTGACATGTGGCATGTTGGGCCCACGTGTCAGTCAGCCAACTGCACCAGCAGTTAAGTAGAAGAAGTGTTCTTCTCCAGCGCACCTCTCCGACTCCACTGCGCCGCCAAGAAGCTAACCGTCCATCAATGGTCAACCCGCCTAGCTTGGCTTCAACTGGAGGGTAGCACCGGTGGCCTTACTTGGACCCGAGCGGCGGCGACCTACCTTGTTCTACTCTTCCTCATTTTCTGTGTGGTGCAGCCTCATTGGCATCGGGGCGGGGCCTCGGCGGAGCCGACGATGTCCTTTGCCTCGTTGTTGGCGGGGCAGGGCCTCGGCGGAGCCGGCGGTGTCCTCTGCCTCGTTGTTGGCAGGGCAGGGCCTCGGCGGAGCCAGCGGTGTCCTCTGCCTTGTTGTTGGCGCCGCGGGGCCTCGGCGGAGCAGGGCCTCGTCGACGCCAGCGGAGCAGGGACTCGTCGGAGCCGGCATTGTCCTCTGCTTCGTCCTCAGTCTCGCCAAACAGCGCCTCGCCCGCTTCATCGCCCTCTTTGCTAGCCTCTTTGTAGGCGGCCGCAGCCTCCGCCACCTGCATGCGGTACCGCCAGCGCTCGAGGCGGCCCTTGCGGGCGGAGCGGTACGAGTCGAGCAGCGCCTCCTGCTCCGCCCGCTCCGCGGCGATCTGCTCCTCCGCCTGCAGGTGCTCCTCGAGGAGATGGTGGTTGTTGGCAGCGTCGGCCTGCGCCTCCCGGAACTGCTCCTCACGCATCTGCCTCACCCTGTCCATATATTGGGCACGGGCCTCGCCGATGGTCATGGTGCAATGCACCAGCGAGGATGGTGCGGAGGAGGGGGTTGGTGCCGGATCATCGACTACCATGTTCTCCATTGGGACGTCGTCGTCCTCCGGCTGCCTGCTGGCCAGCCGGTCGGCAACAATGGCTGCCATCTCCTTGTGGTCCATCGTCCGCCCGTCCCGAAGAGCACTGGAGCACGAGGAAGCCATGGTGGGCAGTAGTGGTGTGGATAGGAGAAAGGGAACGTATGCGAATGGCTGCGGCTATGGCCGACGCAGCAGTTTATATAGCAATGGTGGGCGGGCGGATGGACGGACGTGTGGCGCCGGAGTAGCCGCCTTGGCAACCGCGTATCATTAATGTGGGTGGCAGATGGACGGACGGACGACACTTGTGTTGTTTGAAGGCGGAGCAATCGCCTGCACCGGGAAGCGGGGAGGGCGGCGCTGACTGTTTCGGGCGGAAAGCGCGCACGGGCGAGGAGATGACTTTACTTGGAGAGGATGACAATTGGGACCCAACAGGTCCATAGCCTCACATACGCAAGTGCCTCCTTATTATATATATATATAATTTATTTTACTTCCTCATGGTTTCCTGACATCACGGTCCCACACCATTGTCAATCTATGTAGTACTCCCTCCTTTCTGGTTTATAGGGCTTATCACAAGATTTTAGTTTTTCCATTTTATAAGGCTCATTTTAGTTGTTCCCCATCACATGTTCAGACTTCAAGGTGTATTAAATCATTGCATGCAAGTATTAAGAGAAAACTGACCAGTGCATGCACTTTTTGCATGCATGCATTGCAATTAATGCATTCGTAAACATAATTTTTCGAGGAAAACGAGAGCATTAATTGGGTGCTTTTGCAAACTACAAAAAATATTCCACCACTCATCATCTACCTTGGTTGGTGAGATTTTTGAATTGAGGGAGTAGTCAATAAACGAGAGAATTGCACAAGAAGCGGCCAACAGCTGGGACCAAGCAGCTCGAGCAGTATTTGTGTTTTTGAGGTGTGAGCACTGCAGAGTTTTTCGATGTTTAGCCCAGATATTAATTTTTCTCCTCTGAACAACAACAAAAACATCGCTGCAGGTACTAACTGGGCGAGTTATGGCCCGTCTAGCCCAGGCCAGATATCCAGCCCAGATATTATTTTTTTTCAAGCTGAAAATGGCTAGCCCAGCTATACTTTTTTTAGGAATACCCAGGCAAGGTCAAGTTGTTATTCTCTGCCCGCTGGGCTGCAAATCTTTCCTAGGAGGGAAGCATTAGGCTTAACAAGAAAATGGGCTTTAAGAAATAATAAATGGGATGTAATTATTAAAACTGGGCAGTAACTATAAAAAATGCACCAAACACGTGATTACTTTACAAAATATTATTTTTGGGTATTGAAAATTTTAATTTCATTAATTGTTGTGAGCGCAATGTTTTGTTGGATTTTTACATAATATAAATTTATATTGAAATTGTATTTAATCTGACTAGAAATTTCGGGATAAAAATATTTCGGATCCCATCAAAATGTGAGAAATTTTATTGAATTCTGTTTTGAATAGTTGGTTGAAATGGGATGTACTTTTAACAAACTGTAAATGGGTTGTAGTAAATTCCATTAGAATTCAAAAATGGGCTACACATTCTTACGAATCTCAAATGGGCTATAAGTTCTCTGCCACACACTTCTGGCCTTACTAAATTGACGCGTCCCCTAAAAAAACAGAGTTGACGCGTATGCAAGGCATTGTCAACTTATAGTCAACACACGGTTCTAGCAGTAGTGGCCGTTGGATGTCCATCCAACGGATGCCGTGCTTCTTCTTCAATCTCGGATATTCTAGCTTCACCCGCCCAAAAAATGTTCCTCCCCCTGATATCTAGGGCGCACCGTTTCGGAAGCTGACTTGTGGGCCTACTAAGTTGACGTACCAAGGGCTTTGTTAACTTAGTCAATATGAACAATTCTATTTGCAGTGACCGTACGATGTCCATCCAACGGCCGTCGTGCTTCTTCAACCTCTGGTCTTCTTTCTCCAGCCGCCCAAAGCAGCACCGGTCGTGCCACCTGCTCCTGCCTCCCGTGGCCGGCTGTGCTGCCGCGGAGGCCTCACCGCTGCTACTACTCCCACCGCTGGCCACGCCATACCTCCACTCACCCACACCCGCTGTTATTCTACGGCGACGGCAGCGCAGCTGAACCAGTGAACCCTCGTATTCCTCTCCGCGTGTGCATCCACTGCCGCGTCTTCCCCCGCTCCGCGTCATCCCCTTCCTAGGCCTCGTCGTCGTCAACCGCCCTGGTGCTCTCGGCGCAGCATGGTCAACGTGGTCAAGGAACGACTTCCATCGGACGTGGACTGTATGTGGAGAGGCTGACAGCTGGGTCCACGGCAGCCGCAAGGAAGTGCCTCCTTATTACACGCAAAATAATTATTCCTCCACCTGACAGCGGGGACCCACTGGACGGGCCACCGTATTTCGCGAAAAAAATGATTCGCCCCCTGACTGCTGGGACCCACGAGCTACATCTTCGCAAGGAAGTGCGTCCGAAAAAAACAATTTGCCCCCTGACTGCTAGGACCCACCAGCTACATGCTCGCACGCAAGGAAGTGCGTCCGGAAAAAAATGATTCGCCCCCCGACTGCTGGGACCCACCAGCTATACCTTCGCACGCAAGGAAGTGCGTCCGGGCAAAAAAAAACGATTCGCCCCCTGACTGCTGGGACCCACCAGCTACATCTTCGCAGGCAAGGAAGTGCGTGATAGTTGGGACCCACCTGGTCGAAGCGTACGTAGCGTTGTCATTCTGGGCGCGAACGTGTACGTACATACTGGTCGATGTAGAGGCGCACACGTGTCGTAGTAGAGGCTCGCACGTGTTGTAGTAGAGGTGCGCACGTAGCATGTAGACATACGTACAACGGCCAGGGTGCAAGAAAGAAAATACGGCCACGTATGTGTACATACAGGCAGGGTCTCGAACGCCTACTCGCGCATACGTATGGAGAGGGCTCGTGTACATGGCCGGGTCAGAACGGAGAAACAACGTCGTCTCATGTTCATGGGAAGGCAACAAAATGCGTCGTGTTCATGGGGAGGCAACGGAATGCGTCGTGTTCACGGGGAGGCAACGGAATGCGTCGTGTTCATCGGGAGGCAACAGAACGCGTGGGAGCCAACCGGCTGGATCAAAACGGAATGCGTGGTCGTGTTCATCGGAAGGGCTTGGACGGAACAGGCGATGGAAATGAGGCCTGGCGTACCGCAAAACGGAGGAAATGGCCTTGTGTTTGACCGGCCACATTCGAAACGGGATCCTGTTCATCGGGAGGGGTCTGTCGTATCGCAAAATGGAGGAAACGGACCTCCTACGGTCGAAACGGGGGTCCTATTGATCGGCAGGGGTGTGGCGTACCGCAAAACGGAGGAAACGGACCTCCTATGGTCGAAACGAGGGTCCTATTCATCGGGAGGGGTGTGGCATACCGCAAAACGGGACTCCACGAGATACTGTTCATCTCCACCGTCGACCTCCTCCAGCCTCCACGGGCTCCTGTTCATCCAGCCTCCACCGCGCGCTACTCCACCGGCTACTGTTCAACCACCCCTCCACCGTCTACTATTCATCCAGCCCTCCACACCACGGGATCCCGTTCAACCACCCCTCCACAGGCACCCCTACACCGTCTACTGTTCATCCATCCCTCCACCACACCACAGGGTCCTGTTCATCCAGAGGCAATGCCACCGCTCACTGTTCATCCAAACCCCCCTACAACGCTCACTGTTCATCCCAGAGGCAGCATCGATCGGCTTTAGTTAGCAGCAGTAGCGAAGGAATCGCTCGATCGGGTTCAGTTAACAGCCATCGATCAATCGCTCGGGTACAGTAATGCGTAGCCTGCAGTGCAATCGCTCGGGTTCAGTTAGAGACCAACGCCTCGCTCGGGTTCAGTTAGAGCCAACGCCTCACACACACGCGCGTACGTGTACGAGAGAAATGCGCATCGCTCGGCCCTGACCTCCCACCGTAACCAGGAACTCCCCGAAATTTTCCTCCCCCTCGCTTCTACCACAGTTTTTTCGTCATAGACGGCCCAAAGAATGTCATGCAGCTGCGTCTCCGACCCGCCCAAGACGAAAAGCCCATTTTCTGTCATGATTTTTTGTCATAGAAGTAGGAGCCCACCATATCTACGATGATACCGGGTTTTGTCACAATTATCGTCATAGAAGTGTCATATGTATGACAATTTTTTTTCGTTTGGCCCAAAATGTCACGGATGTGTCTTTTTTTGTAGTGTCTTTCCCTGAAAACAGAACCAACACAACTATCCAGGTAATCTCTGGAAGCATCGGTTAGTCCATTATAAAAGATATCAAGTATTTCATTTTTATTAAGAGGACGATCAGGCAAAGCATTAAGTAACTTGAGAAGCCTCCCCCAAGCTTGTGGGAGACTCTCTTCTTCAATTTGCACAAAATTATATATATCCCTCAAAGCAGCTTGTTTCTTATGAGCAGGGAAATATTTAGCAGAGAAGTAATAAATCATATCCTGGGGACTACGCACACAACCAGGATCAAGAGAATTAAACCTTATCTTAGCATCACCCTTTAATGAGAATGGAAATATTTTAAGGATATAAAAGTAACAAGTTCTCTCATCATTAGTGAATAGGGTGGCTATATCATTTAATTTAGTAAGATGTGCCACAACAGTTTCAGATTCATAGCCATGAAAAGGATCAGATTCAACCAAAGTAATTATAATAGGATCAACAGAGAATTCATAATCCTTATCAGTAACACAAATAGGTGAAGTAACAAAAGCAGGGTCAGGTTTCATTTTAGCATCAAGAGATTGCTGCTTCCATTTAGCTAATAACCTCTTGAGCTCGTATCTATCTTTGCAAGCTAAAATAGCTAGAGCAGCTTCTTTTTCCAAAACATAACCCTCAGGAATAACAGGCGATTCATATTGATTAGGGGGAGAGTCTTCATCATCAATTTCATCAATATTATCAGTTTCAATAATTTCATTCTCTCTAACCCTAACAAGTTGTTCATCAAGAAATTCACCAAGTGGCACAGTAGTATCAAGCATAGAAGTAGTTTCATCATAAGTATCATGCATAGCAGAAGTGGCATCATCAATAACATGCGACATATCAGAATGAATAGGAGAAGCAAGTTTAGGTGTTGCAAGCTTACTCAAAATAGAAGGTGAATCAAGTGCAGAGCTAGATGGCAGTTCTTTACCTCCCCTCGTAGTTGAGGGATAAATCTTGGTTTTTTGGATCTCTCAAGTTCTTCATAATGATAAGAAGATATAAATCCCAAGTGACTAAAAGAATAGAGCTATGCTCCCCGGCAACGGCGCCAGAAAATAGTCTTGATAAACCACAAGTATAGGGGATCGCAACAGTTTTCGAGGGTAGAGTATTCAACCCAAATTTATTGATTCGACACAAGGGGAGCCAAAGAATATTCTCAAGTATTAGCAACTGAGTTGTCAATTCAACCACACCTGGAAACTTAATATCTGCAGCAAAGTGTTTAGTAGCAAAGTAATATGATAGTAGTGGTAACGGTAACAAAAGGTAACAATAGCAAAAGTAATGTTTTTGGTATTTTGTAGTGATGATAGCAATAGCAACGGAAAAGTAAATAAGCAAAGAACAATATATGGAAAGCTCGTAGGCAATGGATCAGTGATAGAGAATTATGCCGGATGCGGTTCATCATGTAACAGTCATAACCTAGGGTGACACAGAACTAGCTCCAATTCATCAATGTAATGTAGGCATGTATTCCGAATATAGCCATACGTGCTTATGGAAAAGAACTTGCATGACATCTTTTGTCCTACCCTCCCGTGGCAGCGGGGTCCTAATAGAAACTAAGGGATATTAAGGCCTCCTTTTAATAGAGTGCCGGACCAAAGCATTAACACATAATGAATACATGAACTCCTCAAACTACGGTCATCACCGGTAAGTATCCCGATTTTTGTCACTTCGGGGTCAGCGGATCATAACACATAATAGGTGACTATATGCTTGCAAGATACAATCAAGAACTCTCATATGTTGATGAAAACATAATAGGTTCAGATCTAAAATCATGGCACTCGGGCCCTAGTGACAAGCATTAAGCATAGCAAAGTCATAGCAACATCAATCTCAGAACATAGTGGATACTAGGGATCAAAGCCTAACAAAACTAACTCGATTACATGATTAATCTCATCCAACCCATCACCGTCCAGCAAGCCTACGATGGAATTACTCACGCACGACGGTGAGCATCATGAAATTGGTGATGGAGGATGGTTGATGATGACGACGGCGACGGATTCCCCTCTCCGGAGCCCCGAACGGACTCCAGATCAGCCCTCCCAAGAGGTTTTAGGGCTTCGCGACGGCTCTGTATCGTAAAACGCGATGAATCCTTCTCTCTGATTTTTCTCCCCGAAAGCAAATATATAGAGTTGGAGTTGAGGTAGGAGGAGCTCTAGGGGGCCCACGAGGTAGGGGGGCGCGCCCCCACACTCGTGGCTAGGGTGTGGGCCCCTGGTCTTCATCTTTTGCAAGGATTTTTTATTATTTCCAAAAAGACGTTCCGTGAAGTTTCAGGTCATTCCGAGAACTTTTGTTTCTGCACATAAATAACACCATGGCAATTTTGCTGAATACAACGCCAGTCCGGGTTAGTTCCATTCAAATCATGCAAGTTAGAGTCCAAAACAAGGGCAAAAGTGTTTGGAAAAGTAGATACGACGGAGACGTATTAGGGACCTCTTCAGAAAGGCTATGTCTCAATCATCCGATCATGGATGTGGTCGAGTCTTGTGGGGAAAAGCGCGCAAACCTCTGTAGAGTGTACAAACTAATCATGATTAGCCGTGTCCCCGGTTATGGACATCTTGAGTATCTGGTATTTGAATTATTATGTTGATCTCATCACTTTACTTAATGATTTTTTTGGGTTATTAATGTTAATGTGGGATTGAGTTGGGGGTACATTCTCAATATGTCATCAAACTTTGCAGTCAAATAAAATATATTCCTTTGTTGTAGGAAAAATTAGCTTTATGCAAATGATAACCATAGAGCCTCCACCAGCCAAATATGCATGTAGTGATAGTTGTTATTTGTTCATTGCTCCGTGGTGTTATCTTGCCAGCATATTCCATGTGCTAACCTACATGGCTGCAACGTATCATGTTGCAGAGTTTTTAGACGAATAGTAAGGTGCGATAGGTCATTGTCATGCACTCAGTTTTGCCGTGGAGTTGGATGGACTCATTTATCTTCAAAGCTTCCGCAATTATCTTAATTTAGATGGCCTTTAGCCATATTATTGCAATAAGTACTCTATTTGAGACACTTGTTGTAATAAGTGTGTGATTGAACTCTGCAATAAATCCTCGAGTACTGTGTGTGTCAGCAATACCGATCCAGGGATGAAACTTAAGCACAGAGACTATGGTCTATTGGGATCGGGTCACTCCAAGATGGTATCAGAGCACACGCTGACTGTAGGATGCGACCACTAGGAAAAAGCCACATGATACTCTTCTCTACTCATTTCTAACTCTTCTTCATTTCTACTCTATAGATGACTGACCCAAGGAACAAGTTCACTCAACCGGATGATGACACCCCTTTCGGACGACACTTGAAGGAAGTCACTAGGTACCTGAACATCGGCATCCCAAGCTTCATCGGAACCTTCACCGCCACTTTACCAGAAGAGGAGCGATGGATGATTCAAGTTCGTGTTTCAGGAAGGGCGTTCACACTAGTTATCGAGCCCATTGAGTTTTCCTTTGATGCACCAATCTGGAGTTTAGGAAAGAGCATGGCCGCCCACATCTCCATTGGACGCATCGGCGAGGTGTACAACAAGGATCTTAAGGACACCATCTAGCAGATATGTGGATGCCGAGATGAGCAATGGGAGATGATTTGCACCAGGAAGGATAAATCCATTGCAGCCTACATACATGAGTTGAACCAGCACATTCGACGCTACGAGAACCAGATGTGCGCCAACATCATACACACAAAGAAGGTGATGACTCGGAACATGGAGCTGGAGGAAGAACTCAAGTCCACACGCGATGGATATGAAGAAGAAATTGCTGTACTACTGGAGCAGAATGAAGACCTGAAGAAGAAGCTAGGAATATTCATGGGGGATCCTGAACCTGGAGTGGACATTCGTTCAGAAGACTACATCATACTAGACGACACATACTCTGACCCCGACAGCGATGATGATTATGAAGACGAAGCGGGAGCAGATATCATGGAGTCTTCCACCGATCAAAATTTCTAGTCGGCCACCATATTACCATTAGAATTCTTCCATGTATATAGTAATAGTTTGTGAGATTTTGTAACAGTTGCTTAGATCGATTGTATGAATCTTGTTTGAATTGAGTGGTGTGAAATTAATATGTTTGTCTCATGTGCATATGGGTAGTGAAATCTCTCTATAGACCTCACTCTATTCTGTTCTCACCCCTCTAAACCAATCAGATGCCTCCGGCATTCGCCTTTCCACCGGAGCTCACTCAGTTGATCCAACAGCAGAATGCCTGCAGTTGCTAGTCCAGAACCAAGGCAACAACAACAACAATCCACCACCACCACCTCCATTCGACAACTTAGCGCACTTTCTAAGGTTGAATCCGTCGGTGTTCTCTAGTAGCACCGAGCCGATTGTTGCTGATGACTAGCTCCGCAAGATTGGAAGGGAGCTGACCACCACAGGTTGCACATATGCTGAGAAGGTGCGCTTTGCCGCACATCAACTTGATGGACCCACAGCCTCATGGTGGTAGAACTACACTGCCACTTTCCCCATGGCTAATGTAACTTGGGATCATTTTCAACAAGCCTTCCACACTGCGCATGTCTCTGCTAGAGCTATGAGTATGAAGAATCATGAGTTCCACAACTTACGCCAGGGAAATCGTACTATGGCATAGTATGTGGATGAGTTCAACAAGTTAGCTCGCTACGCTCCAGATGATGTGGCCACACATGCCGTGAAACAGGACAAGTTTATGGACGGGCTGAATGATGAGCTGAGTATGCAGTTGATGGTGGCAACATTCACCAACTATCAGGAGCTGGTAGACAAGGCTCTCATGATTGAAGGCAAGAAGTAGTAGATAGAGAATCACAAATGGAAGTATGGATAGGGGAATTACAACTCTGGAGCTCAGCAGAAGCCTCGTTTCACCCCAAACTCGGGAGGACATACCCATCATAACCATGGAGGCCATTCTCAAAATGGAGGAAGTTCACATAATCATAGTGGCCTTAAGAATGGAAATGGGAATGGAGGAAACAACAGTCAGAGCTGTTCCAACCCGGCAACACCCGCCAAGAAGGATTTGAGCCATGTTACGTGTTTCAAGTGCAGGAAGACTGGACACTACGCCAATGATTGTTCTGAGGTAAAGAATGGTAATGGAAATGGAAGCTCTGGAAAGAAGCCCAACCCTTTCACCAGAGGGCAGGTGAACCACGTCAACATGGAGGAAGTTGAAGAGGAGCCCGATGTAGTTATTGGTAAGTTTTTGATTAAGTCATTTACAACTATTGTCCTTTTTGACACTGGTGCATCGCATTCATACATATCAAGGGGATTTGTGGATAAGTTTAAGTTTCCCACCGTAGCCCTAAAGACACCTATGTTAGTAAGCTCACCTGGAGCGGAGTATATGGCTAGCAGAGGATGTTTTCAGTTGCCATTGACCATAGGTAGGCATGTTTTCCCCTCAGACCTAATAATTTTGGTGTCACAAGGATTGGATGTGATACTAGGCATGGACTGGCTATCGATGTACAGAGGAAATATCGATTGTGCTAGTAAGTCAATTCTTCTCACCACCCAAGAAGGGAAATAGATCAAGTATGTGTCTAGGCATGCGCCAAGGAGGACTCAAGTAAATTCACTTTCGAGAGTTGTTCAGGAGGAAGTGCCAGTTGTGAAGGATTATCCCGAAGTATTCCCGAAGGAACTACCAGGCATGCCACCAGATCGAGATATAGAATTTTTGATAGAGCTATTACCAGGTACCGGACCAATATCTAAGAGTCCAGATCGGATGCCCGCAAATGACCTGGAGGAAATTAAGAAGAAGATTAAGGAGTTATTGGAGAAAGGGTATATTCGACCAAGTTCATCACCGTGGGGAGCCCAGTGCTCTTAGTTGAGAAGAAGGATGGATCCTTGAAAATGGTTGTGGATTATCGTGCACTGAATGAGGTGACGATCAAGAACAAATACCCACTACCAATGACCAACGATTTGTTTGACCAGCTGCAGGGAGCTAAAGTATTCTCCAAGATCGATCTTCGATCAGGATACCACCAGCTGAAGATCCGAGAGCAGGATATACCTAAGACAACATTTACCACAAGGTACGGGCTATGTGAGTACATTGTCATGTCTTTTGGTTTGACTAACGCCCCTGTCTACTTTATGAGTATGATGAATAAGGTGTTCATGGAGTTCTTGGATAAGTTTGTTGTGGTGTTCATTGATGATATATTGGTATACTCGAAGAATGAAGAAGAACACAAAGAATATTTGCGATTACTTCTCGAGAAGCTCAGGGAACATCAGCTATATGCCAAGTTTAGCAAATGTTGAATTTTGGTTGAAGGAAGTTGGATTTCTCGGACATGTGATATCAGGAGAAGGCATAGCCGTAGACCATTCCAAGGTTCAGTCTGTCACAGAGTGGTTGGCACCCACCTCAGTTGGAGAGTTACGCAGTTTTCTTGGACTCGCAGGATATTACTGGAGATTCATTGAGAATTTTCCAGGATTGTGAATCCCATGACGGAGTTATTGAAGAAGGACACCAAGTTCAAATGGACCGAAGAATGTGAGGCCAGTTTTCAGGAGTTGAAGAAACGTTTAGTTATAGCCCCAGTGCTAATTCTTTCGGATATACGCAAGGATTTCCTAGTATATTGTGACGCTTCTCGCCAGGGACTTGGAGGTGTACTTATGCAAGACGGGAGAGTTGTTTCATATGCCTCACGTCAGCTTCGACCTCATGAGTTGAATTATGCCACAGATGATTTGGAGTTAGAAGCCGTGGTACATGCGCTCAAAACCTGGAGACATTTTCTTATTGGAAACCATTGTGATGTATACACGGACCATAAGACTTTGAAGTACATCTTCACGCAGAGGGAGTTGAATCTCAGGCAAAGGAGATGGTTGGATCTCATAAAGGATTTTGATATGAAGCTGCATTACCATCCAGGAAAGGCCAATGTTGTAGCAGACGCTTTGTAGTGGGTTCGATCTTACAGTGCTTGATCCCAGTGAGAGAAGGGGAACCAACACATATGTATCATTTCTACTAAGGATAAATGATGGGGTCTATCACTACATAGATAGATCTTGTCTACATCATGTCAACGTTCTTATTGCATTACTCCGTTTCTCCATGAACTTAATACACTAGATGCATGCTGAATAGCGGTCGATGTGTGGAGTAATAGTAGTAGATGCAGGCAGGAGTCTGTCTACTAATCTTGGACATGATGCCTATATAATGATCATTGCCTGGATATCGTCATGATTATTTGAAGTTCTATCAATTGCCCAACAGTAATTTGTTCACCCACTGTTTGCTATTTTTCTCGAGAGAAGCCACTAGTGAAACCTACGGCCCTCGGGTCTCTTCTTTAATATATTTGCCTCCACGATCTATTTTATTTGCCTTTTTTCAGATCTATTAAACCAAAAATACAAAAATATCTTGCTACAATTTATTCTTATTTATTTTATTTGGCGTTGATCTATCAATCTACTATAATTTATTCACGTCCGTTTTGCCAATTTCAAGCACTATTACCCGAAAGGGATTGATAACCCCTTTAATACATCGGGTTGCGAGTAGTTGTTATTTGTGTGCAGGCACCGCTTACGTGTTGTTGCTTGGTTCCCCTACTAGTTCGATAACCTTGGTATCATCACTGAGGGAAATACCTACCGTCGCTGTGCTGCATCATCCCTTGCTCTTTGGGGAAATACCAACGTAGCTTCAAGCCGCGTCAAAAGGAATTTCTGGCGCCGTTGCCGGGGAGGATTTTCAACATATACCAGATTCCTAATCACAAATATCTTCTCCTCACAATTTACATTATTTTCCATTTGCCTCTCATTTTCCTCTCCCCCACTTCACAAAAATTGACGTTTTATTCACCCCTCTTTTTCGTTCGCCGTTTTTTTTTGCCGGATTTGTTTTTGAGTGCAATCTTGTTTGTTATTATTATCGTCATGGATAGTTCTTCATGTATTGTGTGCACTCCCGAGAACGAAGTTCTCAACTTTAAACAAAGGGGAGGAGAGAATTATAAAGATGCTTGGTATAGAATTTGCAATGCTCATAATAGATCTATTCGAAAGCAATCTACCATTGTTTTTCTTTGTTGTTTTTATGTCGGCATCACCACCTGGTATAGATTCGTCCTTGATACGATTACTGGTGGAAATTTATTGATGTGTCCCTCTCTTGATGCTTTTAAAGCTATGGGTAATTTAGTAGGCTCACCACCCTTACGATTAATGAAACAACTCTGACTATTGAGCATGTCATGGAAAGATTAGATGCTATTGAAAAGAAAATGCTTACTGAAGAGCATATTGAAAATTTGGATAAAAAGATGCATAATTTTGCTACTAAAATTGGGTCAAAAGCGGGGGAAGTTTTTAAGTTGTTAAAATAAAAGGGAACCATAATTCATGAAAGAATTGAAGAAAGCCCGTCTCGGATTGATAAACTGGAAGAAATCTTCAGTAATTTGAGTACGACTTTTGCTTCCGCTAAAACTGTTGAAAAAACTCCCGTAAAAATTGGCAAGACTACCCAAGTTACTAAGAGCAAGGGTGCAACTTCTAGTAAAGAGGATCTTAAGATGATTAGTATCCACACAGATTTTGTTGAAGTTATAAGAGATCCCTTTGTCAAGAATGAATTCTTTAAATTTGTTCCTAGAAGTATTGTCATTGAAAAACTCTATGCTAAATCTCTAAGGAATTCTAAGTGTTTGATTGATGAATTGAACAAAGATTACAAAACTTAGATCCTTGCTTTATGCCTAGCTAAGGGCGTAAAACTATAGCGCTTGTTGGGAGGCAACCCAATGAATAAAATTTATTTTTTATGTTTTGCTTTATGTTCTTGAGTGTTTGCACAATTATGCTACTGTTATGATTGTGTTTTTTATGTTTTAATTAGTGTTTGTGCCAAGTAAAGCCTTTAGGGTCTTCTTGGGTGATAGTTGTTTGATCTTGCTGAAAAAACAAAAACTTTTGCGCTCGTGAAAATAATTTTCATTTTTAACCAGAGAGCGATAAAATAGCAATTCTTTTTGCAGAAGATTAATATAAAAATTGCCCAGGCCGTCCTAATTTCTCAGAGTTTTTGGAGTTACAGAAGTATTCAAAATATCCAGATTGCTACAGACTGTTATGTTTTTGACATATTCTGTTTTCTTTGTGTTGTGTGCTAGTTTTGACGGCTCTATGGTTTTCTTTGATGAGTTTTTGCCATAGAAAAGTTGGAATACAGTAGATATAATGCAAGAACAAAATATGAATTGGTTTGCTACAATAATTATAGTAGTGTTTGCTTTCTTATACTAACGGATCTCACGGAGGTTTTGTTGGAGTTTTGTGTGATTGAAGTTTTCAAGTTTTGGGTTATCTTACGATGGATGAAGGAATAAGGAGTAAGAAGAACCTAAGCTTGGGGATGCCCCAGCATACCAAGATATTATCCAAAAGAGATCAAGCAACTAAGCTTGGGGATGCCCCGAGTGGCATCCCCTCTTTCTTCTAATGACCATCGGTATTTTACTCGAAGCTATATTTTTATTCGTCACATACTATGTGTTTTGCTTGGAGCTTCTTGTATGATATGAGTCTTTTATTGTTTTATTTTGTGTGTGAAGTCTTGATTCCTTGCTGGACACACCTATTTGAGAGAGCCAAAATTATGCCATGACTTGTTAGAATTGCTCTCTATGCTTCACTTAAATTTTTATGAGCTATGGATTTGCTCTAGTGCTTCACTTATATCTTTTTGAGCAAGGTGTGCTTTAGTATTTTTGAAGAAATGCTATCTTGCTTCACTTAGATTTATTTGAGAGTTAGTAAAATTTTCAAGAAATTCTCTCTTTCTTCACTTAAATTAATTTGAGAGAAAGAAATATTATGCTCATGATCTTCACTTATATTTGTTTGAGCTTGTCAAAAGCAACATATGAAAAGTAGTTCCAAAGTGATAGATATCCAAGAAGGATATAATAAAAACTTTCATGAAGATCATTGGACAAAATAAACTTGATTCTTAGTAATAGTTTTGATATATGATGATGTGATATGTGAGTCATCTTGATGAGTAATTATGCTTTAGTAAGAATATTGGTGTTAAGGTTTGTGATTCCCTATGCAAGCATGAAAGTCAATAATTATGCAATGAAGTTATATCCTACTTGTGGTGCGCTATTCGGTGTTAATTATGCTTAATGCTCTCTTATGAGATTATTCATTTCTTGGTTGATCGCTTCTCAATCTTTTGCTACCCTTCATTTTGCACTAAGTATGATCACTACTTGTGCATCCAAAAACCTTTAAACTAGTTTTGCCATATGAGTCCACTATACCTACCTATATGCGGTATTCTTTTGCCGTTCTAAGCAAATTTGTATGTGCCATCTATAATATCCAAAATAAATTTCTCTTTTGTGTGCTCGTACCGCTAACAAGGCGGTGATGAGTGGGTAATATTTTCCATGCTAGATGTGTTATTCTCATGATGAGTGTTTATTCACATATCATTGCACGAGAGTAAGGCAAAGGTATTAGGGATGCCCAGTCCCGAAATGAAAAATGAATTCACTTTATGTTGTCAAATAATAAATTCCTTTGAAAGTGTTGGTATGGAAGGCACCCGTGGATACGGTTAGCCATGGAAAGTGAAAGTATGGTGGAAAAAGGAATAAACTTTAATTTCTGTTTGGGAACCGCCTATGATATATCTAGCATGGAAAGTGTTGGGAACTCTAAGTCTTTTTCATTGGTGGGAAAAGTATGCCTCTCGAAATGTTTTTATCTCTCAATTTTTGCTTTGAGCTCTGGCACCTCTACAAATCCCTACTTCCCTCTACAAAGGGCCTTTCTTTTACTTTATGCAATTTTTATTTTGAATTTGAGTCTCCATCTTCTCTTATAAAGCACCAACTAGGAGGCACTGTGATCGTACTTGAGCATTGGGTGTAGTTAATATGCGAGTGTGTTTCATGAATGGATCAATGATTGAGCATAATGGGCTAGGCATAACTTATTTTAGTGTTGATATTTTGGAAGACATGGTTGCTTGTTGGCATGCTTGAGTATTTAAATTATCATGTCAAAACTAGACTATTGCTTTGAACAATATAAAAGTCCAAATGTCCATGCTATAAAGAAAAGAATATTATATCACATGTTAGGCAGCATTCCACATCAAAAATTCTGTTTTTATCATTTACCTAGTCGAGGACGAGCAAGAATTAAGCTTGGGGATGCTGATACGTCCCCAATGTATCTATAATTTTTGATTGTTCCATGCTGTTATACTATCAATCTTGGATGATTTATAATCATTTTATAATCATTTTATATCATTTTTTGCTACTAACCTATTGACATAGTGCCAAGTGCTAGTTGCTGCTTTCTGCATGTTTTTACATTGCAGGAAATCAATACCAAACGGAGTCTAGATGCAGCAAAACTTTTTGGAGATTTTTTTGGACCAGAAGACAACCAATGGGCCGAAGAAGTACCTAGGGGTGCTCCAAGGGGAGCACAACCCACCAGGGCGCGCCAGGAGGCCCAGGCACGCCCTGGTGGATTGTGCCCACCTAGGGTGCCCCCTGAACCACCTCTTTGCTCCATAAATACCCCAATATTCCAGAAACCCTAGGGGAGTCAACAAAAATCAATTATAGCCGCCCAGAGTCCAGAACCACCAGATCCAATCTAAAAACCATCACGGAGGGGTTCACCACTTCCATTAGTGCCTCTCCGATGATGCGTGAGTAGTTCTTTGTAGACCTTCGGGTCCGTAGTTAGTAGCTAGATGGCTTCCCCTCTCTCTCTCATTTGATTCTCAATACAGTGGTATCTTGGAGATCCATATGATGTAACTCTTTTTGCGGTGTGTTTGTTGGGATCAGATGAACTTTGAGTTTATGATCAGATCTATCTTTTTATCCATGAGAGTTATTTGAATCTTCTTTGATCTCTTATATGCATGATTGCTTATAGCCTCGTATTTCTTCTCCAATATTTGGATTTTGTTTGGCCAACTTGATCTATTTATCTTGCAATGGGAAGAGGTCCTTTGTAGTGGGTTCGATCTTACGGTGCTTGATCCTAGTGACAGAAGGGGAACCAACACGTATGTATCGTTGCTACTAAGGATAAAACGATGGGGTCTATCACTACATAGATAGATCTTGTCTACTTCATGTCATCGTTCTTTATGCATTACCCTGTTTCCCCATGAACTTAATACACTAGATGCATGCTGGACAGCGGTCGATGTGTGGAGTAATAGTAGTAAATGCAGGTAAGAGTTGGTCTACTAATCTTGGATGTGATGCATATATAATGATCATTGCCTGGATATCGTCATGATTATTTGAAGGTCTATCAATTGCCCACCAGTAATTTGTTCACCCACCGTTTGCTATTTTTCTCGAGAGAAACCACTAGTGAAACCTACGCCCCCCGGGTCTCTTCTTTAATATATTTGCCTTCGAGATCTATTTTATTTGCCTTTTATTTTCAGATCTATTAAACCAAAAATACAAAAATATCTTGCTGCAATCTATTCTTATTTATTTTATTTGGCGTTTGATCTATCAATCTACTACAATTTATGCATGCCCATTTTGCCAATTTTAGGCATCGTTACCCAAAAGGCATTGACAACCCCTTTAATACGTCGGGTTGTGAGTAGTTGTTATTTGTGTGCAGGCGCCGCTTACGTGTTGTTGCTTGGTTCTCCTACTGGTTCGATAACCTTGGTCTCATCACTGAGGGAAATAGCTACCATCACTGTGCTATGATGTCTACTACACAACCTTCTTCTTGTAGACGTTGTTGGGACTCCAAGTGCAGAGGTTTGTAGGACAGTAGCAAATTTCCCTCAAGTGGATGACCTAAGGTTTATCAATCCGTAGGAGGCGTAGGATGAAGATGGTCTCTCTCAAGCAACCCTGCAACCAAATAACAAAGAGTCTCTTGTGTCCCCAACACACCCAATACAATGGTAAATTGTATAGGTGCACTAGTTCGGCGAAGAGATGGTGATACAAGTGGTATATGGATGGTAGATAAAGGTTTTTGTAATCTGAAAATATAAAAACAGCAAGGTAACTCATGATAAAAGTGAGCGTAAACAGTATTGCAATGCGTTGAAACAAGGCCTAGGGTTCATACTTTCACTAGTGCAAGTTCTCTCAACAATAATAACATAATTGGATCATATAACTATCCCTCAGCATGCAAAAAAGAGTCACTCCAAAATCACTAATAGCGGAGAACAAACGAAGAGATTATGGTAGGGTACGAAACCACCTCAAAGTTATTGTTTCCAATCAATCCGTTGGGCTATTCCTATAAGTGCCACAAACAGCCCTGGAGTTCGTACTAGAATAACACCTTAAGACACAAATCAACCAAAACCTAATGTCACCTAGATACTCCAATGTCACCTCAAGTATCCGTGGGTATGATTATACGATATGCATCACACAATCTCAGATTCATCTATTCAACCAACACATAGAACCTCAAAGTGTGCCCCAAAGTTTCTACCGGAGAATCATGACGAAAATGTGTGCCAATCCCTATGCATAGGTTCATGGGCGGAACCCGCAAATTGATCACCAAAGCATACATCAAGTGAATCATGTGATATCCCATTGTCACCACAGATACGCATGGCAAGACATACATCAAGTGTTCTCAAATCATTAAAGACTCAATCCAGTAAGATAACTTCAAAGGGAAAACTCAATTCATTACAAGAGAGTAGAGGGGGAGAAGAAACATAAGATCCAACTATAATAGCAAAGCTCGTGATGCATCAAGATTGTGCCAAGTCAAGAACACGAGAGAGAGAGAGAGAGAGAGATCAAACAGATAGCTACTGGTACATACCCTCAGCCCCGAGGGTGGACTACTCCCTCCTCGTCATGGAGAGCACCGGGATGATGAAGATGGCCAACGGAGAAGGATTCCCCCTCCGACAGGGTGCCAGAACGGGTCTAGATTGGTTTTCGGTGGCTACAGAGGCTTCTGGCGGCGGAACTCCCGATCTATTGTGCTCCCATCGTTTTAGGGTATGTGGATATATATAGGTGGAAGAAATACATCAAGGGAGCCACGAGGGTGGAGGGCACGCCCAGGGGGGGCGCCCCCTGCCTCGTGGCTTCCTTGTTGATCCCGTGACGTGCACTCCAAGTCTCCTGTATTGCTTTCTTTCCAAAAATAACTTTTCTGAAGGTTTCATTCCGTTTGGACTCCGTTTGATATTCCTTTTCTGCGAAACACTGAAACAAGGGAAAAACAAAAACTGGCCCTGGGCTCTAGGTTAATAGGTTAGTCCCAAAATATAAAATAGCATATAAATTCATATAAAACATCCAAGGTTAATAATATAATAGCATGGAACAATCAAAAATTATAGATACGTTGGAGACGTATCAGCATCCCCAAGCTTAATTCCCGCTCGTCCTCGAGTAGGTAATAAAAACATAATTTTTGATGTGGAATGCTACCTAACATATTTATCCATGTAGTTCTCTTTATTGTGGCAAGAATATTCAGATCCATAAGATTCAAGACAAAAGTTCAATATTTACATAAACTTAATAATAAATCATGCTATTAACCAAGCAATCATGTCTTCTCAAAATAACATGGCCAAAGAAAGCTATCCCTACAAAATCATATAGTCTGGCTATGCTCTATCTTCACCACACAAAATATTTAAATCATGCACAACCCCGATGACAAGCGAAGCAATTGTTTCATAATTTTGATGTTCTCAAACTTTTTCAATCTTCACGCAATACATGAGTGTGAGCCATGGACATAGCACTATAGGTGGAATAGAATGGTGGTTGTGGAGAAGACAAAAAGGAGAAGATAGTCCCACATCAACTAGGCGTATCAACGGGCTATGGAGATGCCCATCAATAGATATCAATGTGAGTGAGTAGGGATTGCCATGCAACAGATGCACTAGAGCTATAAATGTATGAAAGCTCAACAAAAGAAACTAGTGGGTGTGCATCCAACTCGCTTGCTCACAAAGACCTAGGGCATTTTGAGGAAGCCCATCATTGGAATATACAAGCCAAGTTCTATAATGAAATATTCCCACTAGTATATGAAAGTGACAACATATGAGACTCTCTATCATGAAGATTATGGTGCTACTTTGAAGCACATGTGTGGTAAAGGGATAGTAGCATTATTCCTTCTCTCATTTTTTTGGGCCTTCTATTTTTTATGGCCTCTCTGGCATTCTTTGGCCTCTTTTTTTTTGTCTGGAGTCTCATCCCAACTTGTGGGGGAATCATAGTCTCCATCATCCTTTCCTCACTGGGACAATGCTCTAATAATGATGATCATCACACTTTTATTTTCTTACAACTCAAGAATTACAACTCGATACTTAGGACAAGATATGCCTCTATATGAATGCCTCCGACGGTGTACCGGGATGTGCAAGGACTCATGAGTGACAATTATGAAAGAATTATGAATGGTGGCTTTGCCACAAATACGATGTCAACTACATGATCATGCAAAGCAATATGACAATGATGGAGCGTGTCATAATAAACAGAACGGTGGAAAGTTGCATGGCAATATATCTTGGAATGGCTATGGAAATGCCATAATAGGTAGGTATGGTGGCTGTTTTGAGGAAGGTATATGGTGGTTTTATGGTACCGGCGAAAGTTGCGCGGTACTAGAGAGGCTAGCAATGGTGAAAGGGTGAGAGTGCGTATAATCTATGGACTCAACATTAGTCATAAAGAACTCACATACTTATTGCAAAAATCTATTAGTTATCAAAACGAAGTACTACGTGCATGCTCCTAGGGGATAGATTGGTAGGAAAAGACCATCGCTCGTCCCCGACCGCCACTCATAAGGAATACAATCAATAAATAAATCATGCTCTGACTTCATCACATAACGGTTCACCATACATGCATGCTACGGGAATCACAAACTTTAGCACAAGTATTTCTCAAATTCACAATTACTCACTAGCATGACTCTAATATCACCATCTTCATATCTCAAAACAATCGCAAGGAATCAAACTTCTCATAGTATTCAATGCACTTTATATGAAAGTTCTTATTATATCCCTCTTGGATGCCTATCATTTAGGACTAAATTTCATAACCAAAGAAAACTTACCATTGCTGTTTAAAAACTCTCAAAATAATATAAGTGAAGCATGAGAGTTCATCAATTCTTCAAAATAAAATACCACCGTTCTCTAAAAAGATATAAGTGAAGCACTAGAGCAAACTGCACTAGCAAAAGATATAAGTGAAGCAGATAGAGTATTCTAATAAATCATGATTCATGTGTGACTCTCTCAAAAGGTGTGTACAGCAAGGATGATTGTGGCAAACTAAAAAGCAAAGACTCAAATCATACAAGACGCTCCAAGCAAACACATATCATGTGGTGAATAAGAATATAGCCTCAAGTAAAGTTACCGATAGACGAAGACGAAAGAGGGGATGCCCCAGAAGCTTAGGCTCTTGATTATCCTTTAATATGGCTCTTGCCACCCTTATTCCATACTTCATCAAATCCTTACCCAAAACTTGAAACCTTCACAACACAAAACTCAACAAAAAATCTCATAAGCTCCGTTAGTATAAGAAAATAAATCACCACTTTTGGTACTGTTGTGAACTCATTCTTTATTTATATTGGTGTAATATCTATTGTATTCTAACTTTTCCATGGTTTATACCACTATTTTAATATCCATAGATTCATTAAAATAAGCAAACAACACACGAAAACAGAATCTGTCAAAAACAGAACAGTCTGTAGTAATCTGGATCAAACGTATACTTCTGGAAATCATAAAATTATCAAATAAATTGGTGGACCTGAGGAATTTATATATTAATCATCTGAAAAAATAATTAACTAAATAGCACTCTCCAATAAAAAACGGAAGCAATTCTCGTGAGCGCTAAAGTTTCTGTTTTTTTACAGCATTATCGCAAAGACTTCACCCAAGTCTTCCCAAAGGTTCTACTTGGCACAAACACTAATTAAAACATAAAACCACATATAAAAAGAGGCTAGATAAATTATTTATTACTAAACAGGAACAAAAATCAAGGAACAAAAATAAAGTTGGGTTGCCTCCCAACAAGCGCTATCGTTTAACGCCCCTAGCTAGGCATGATGATTTGAATGATGCTCACATAAAAGATAAGAATTGAAACATAAAGAGAGAATCATGAAGAATATGAATAGCACATTTAAGCCTAACCTACTTCCTATGCATAGGTATTTTGTGAGCAAACAACTTGTGGGAACAAGAATCAACTTGCATAGGAAGGTAAAACAAGCATAACTTCAAAACTTTAAGCACATATAAAGGAAACTTGATATTATTGCAATTCCTACAAGCATATGTTCCTCCCTCATAGTAATTTTCAGTAGCATCACGAATGAATTCAACAATATAACCAGAACCTAAAGCATTCTTTTCATGATCTACTTTCATAGAACTTTTACTACTCTCCACATAAGCAAAATTCTTCTTATTCGGAATAGTGGGAGTATCATAAGAGACTTGAATACTATAAATTGTTTCCACATTAAAAGAGTAATGTTGAGAAAAAGGGTAATCATAATCATGACAAGTTTTATAAATATAATCATCACTATTTTTTATAGCATAAGTTTCATCACAATAATCATCATAAGTAGCAACTTTGTTCTCATCATAATCAATTGAAACCTCTTCAAAGATAGTGGATACATCACTAAATAAAGTCATGACCTCTCCAAATCCACCTTCATAAATATAATCATCATAGGTAGAAGGCATGCTATTATCATAACAACTTTGCATATCAAAACTTGGGAGGCTAAAAATATCATCATTATTAAACATAGCATCCCCAAGCTTGGGCCTTTTCATATCATAAGCATAATCACTCTCATCATTAATAGTATAGATAACACCAATAGTATAGCAATTGCCATATTCTTCCAAGCAAGTGCCAAAAAGATTCTCAAGATCATAAGAAGTATCATTATCTTCCCAATCATAATCATCACAACAAGCAATAGGCATAACGAGATCATCATCAAGTGCATCATCTTCGACAATTATATTTTCATGAGGCACAACAGCAATAGGAGCAGCATTATTTGGGAGATATATCTTTTTACCTCTCTTCCTTTTTATTTTCTTCTTCTTCACCACATCATGTGTGGGTTCAGTCCTCTTTTTGGAGCTCCTTATTAATGAGATTTGTTGAATAGAATTATCCTCCTCGTTACCTGATTCATCATAAGAAATAATAGGAGGGTATTGGGAAGTCTCTTCCCTTTCATTAGCATTCTCTTCATCTTCTATTTGTTTTATTTTCTTTATGTAATTGGAAATATAAGGATTTTCAATGCAATTCACCGCACAATACATATAAATTTCCTCTAGATCAAAATGAAGAACTCTATCAAGGGCAAATTTTTGAATATCCTTAGTTATACGTTTCATTTCTTCATAACCCAAGAGCAAACTAAGTTCATTATGATGTGCAAGGGAAATCAAGTCATCACAATTTTTGGACATGATACGATCATGAAACAATTTGCATTGGGTACTGAAATTATCATGTTCACTGCAAAGTTCACAAGTATGGCTAAGAAAATTTAAATTTTTAGCACAAGCATCTAGCCTTTCTTTAAACCATTTAGTTTCCAAGTACTTATGCCTCTTGCAATATCTATGTTCCCTATTTGGTGTGTACTTGCAAACCCAATATACTCCACAAAAATCGACATGCTTATAAGAGACATTTTCATCATGACTAGTGCAATCATCATTAGTACCATGGATATTCAAGGAGTTCATACTAACAACATTGAAATCATGCTAATCATTCAAAGATTGAGTGCCAAACATTTTAATGCATTCTTCTTCTAACACTTCGGCACAATTTTCCTTTCCATCATACTCACGGAAGATATTAAAAAGATGAAGCGTATGAGGCAAACTCAATTCCATATTTTTTGTAGTTTTCTTTTATAAACTAAACTAGTGCTAAAACAAGAAACAAAAAGATTCAATTGCAAGATCTAAAGATATACCTTCAAGCGCTAACCTCCCCGGCAAAGGCGCCAGAAAAGAGCTTGATGTCTACTACACAACCTTCTTCTTGTAGACGTTGTTGGGACTCCAAGTGCAGAGGTTTGTAGGACAGTAGCAAATTCCCCTCAAGTGGATGACCTAAGGTTTATCAATCCATAGGAAGCGTAGGATGAAGATGGTCTCTCTCAAGCAACCCTGCAACCAAATAACAAAGAGTCTCTTGTGTCCCCGACACACCCAATACAATGGTAAATTGTATAGGTGCACTAGTTCGGCGAAGAGATGGTGATACAAGTGGTATATGGATGGTAGATAAAGGTTTTTGTAATCTGAAAATATAAAAACAGCAAGGTAACTAATGATAAAAGTGAGTGTAAACGGAATTGCAATGCGTTGAAACAAGGCCTAGGGTTCATACTTTCACTAGTGCAAGGTCTCTCAACAATAATAACATAATTGGATCATATAACTATCCCTCAACATGCAACAAAGAGTCACTCCAAAGTCACTAATAGCGGAGAAGAAATGAAGAGATTATGGTAGGGTACGAAACCACCTTAAAATTATTCTTTCCAATCAATCCGTTGGGCTATTCCTATAAGTGTCACAAACAGCCCTAGAGTTCATACTAGAATAACACCTTAAGACACAAATCAACCAAAACCCTAATGTCACCTAGATACTCCAATGTCACCTGAAGTATCCGTGGGTATGATTATACGATAGGCATCACACAATCTCAGATTCATCTATTCAACCAACACATAGAACCTCAAAGAGTGCCCCAAAGTTTCTATCGGAGAATCACGACGAAAACGTGTGCCAACCCCTATGCATAGGTTCATGGGCGGAACCCGCAAGTTGATCACCAAAGCATACATCAAGTGAATCACGTGATATCCCATTGTCACCACAGATACGCACGGCAATACATACATCAAGTGTTCTCAAATCATTAAAGACTCAATCCGATAAGATAACTTCAAAGGGAAAACTCAATTCATTACAAGAGAGTAGAGGGGGAGAAGAAACATAAGATCCTACTATAATAGCAAAGCTCACGATACATCAAGATCGTGCCAAATCAAGAACACGAGAGAGAGAGATCAAACAGATAGCTACTGGTACATACCCTCAGCCCCGAGGGTGGACTACTCCCTCCTCGTCATGGAGAGCACCATGATGATGAAGATGGCCACCGAAGAAGGATTCCCCCTCCGGCAGGGTGCCGGAACGGGTCTAGATTAGTTTTCGGTGGCTACGGAGGCTTCTGGCGGTGGAACTCCCGATCTATTGTGCTCCCCGACCATTTTAGGGTATATGGATATACATAGGCGGAAGAAATACATCAAGGGATCCACTCGGGGCCCACGAGGGTGGAGGGCGCGCCCAGGGGGGTGGGTGCGCCCCCTGCCTCGTGGCTTCCTCGTTGATCCCCTGACGTGCACTCCAAGTCTCCTGTATTGCTTTCTTTCCAAAAATAACTTTTCCGAAGGTTTCATTCCGTTTGGACTTCATTCGATATTCCTTTTCTGCGAAACACTGAAACAAGGGAAAAACATAAACGGGCCCTGGGTTCTAGTTTAATAGGTTAGTCCCAAAAATCATATAAAATAGCATATAAATTCATATAAAACATCCAAGGTTAATAATATAATAGCATGGAACAATCAAAAATTATAAATATGTTGGAGACGTATCATGCTACATCATCCCTTCCTCTTTGGGGAAATACTGACGTAGCTTCAAGCCGCATCACTGGTTTGTCCCCCTCTTGGCCCATTGAGGCCCATGTATTTGCCGTGGGGATGCCCGGAACCATTTCTGGTGATCCAATATGCAGCTGGTACCCTTGAAACACTTTCGGTGTCTGAATACCATCATCCTATATATCAATCTTTAACTCTTGACCATTTCGAGACTCCTCGTCATGTCTGTGATCTTATCCTGGACTCCAAACAACATTCGGTCACCAAATCATATTATACAAAATCGTCATCGAACGTTAAGCGTGCGGACCCTACGGGTTCGAGAACTATGTAAACTTGACCGAGACACCTCTCCGGCCAATAACAACCATCGGAACCTATATGCTCATGTTGGTTCCCAGATATTCTATGAAGATGTTTATCGGTCGTACCATAGTGACACCATACGTTATTCCCTTTCTCATCGGTATGTTACTTGCCCGAGATTCGATCGTTGGTATCTTCATACCTAGTTCAATCTCGCTACTGGCAAGTCTCTTTACTTGTTTCGTAATACATCATCCCACAACTAACTCATTAGTCACATTGCTTGCAAGGCTTATTATGATGTGCATTACCAAGAGGGCCCAGAGATACCTCTCCGATACTCAGAGTGACAAATCCTAATTTTGATCTATGCCAACCAAACAAACACCTTCGGAGATACCAGTAGAGAATCTTTATAATCACCCCGTTACGTTGTGACGTTTGATAGCACACAAGGTATTCCTCTTGTATCCGGGAGTTGCATAATCTCATAGTCGAAGGAATGTGTATTTGACATGAAGAAAGCAATAGCAATAAAACTGAACGATCAACATGCTAAGCTAACGGATGGGTCTTGTCCATCACATCACTCTCGTAATGATGCAATCTCGTTCATGAAATGACAGCACATGTCTATTGTAAGGAAACTTAACCATCTTTGATTAACGAGCTAGTCTAGTAGAGGCTTACTAGGGACACAGTGTTTTGTCTATGTATCCACACGTTATCAAGTTTCCGGTTAATACAATTCTAGCATGAATAATAAACATTTATCATGATATAAGGAAATATAAAATAACAACTTTATTATTGCCTCTAGGGCATATTTCCTTCAGTCTCCCACTTGCAGTAGAGTCAATAATCTAGTTCACATCGCCATGTGATTTAACACCAATAGTTCACATCTTTATGTGATGAACACCCATAGTTCACATCGCCATGTGACCAACACCCAAAGGGTTTAGTAGAGTCAATAATCTAGTTCATATTGCTATGTGATTAACACCAAAAGAGTACTAAGGTGTGATCATGTTTTGCTTGTGAGAGAAGTTTAGTTAACGGGTCTGCCACATTCAGATCCGTATGTATTTTGCAAAATTTTATGTCTACAATGCTCTACATGGAGCTACTCTAGATAATTGCTCCCACTTTCAATACGTATCCACATTGAGACTCAGAGTCATCTGGATCGGTTTAAAAGCTTGCATCGATGTAACTATTTACGACGAACTCTTTATCACCTCCATAACCGAGAAATATTTCCTTAGTCCTCTTGAAACAAGTGGTCTTTTCAACCATCAACACTTGATGCTTTTTATTGATTTTCACCTTCGCCGATTTCAGCATCGCGAAGAGCTCGGGAATCATTTTTGTCATCCCTTTCATATTATAGTTTATCACCAAGTTCTAGTAGCTTGGTGATAGTGTGTAACATCCCAAAATTCTAAATTTTGGAATGTTATATTAAATAGATAGTTTTTGTTGATTGCTTGTTTGTTGTATGATTGATTGACTGAAAAGTGAGTGAAATTGAAACTTTCGAAAGTTAAATGAGAGGGGAAAAAGGACTTTCCCAAACTTTCATTTTTGCATTTATGATCTCCGTGAATTCAAATTCTTTTCATCACAAAACCCTTGAGAGAAGATGACATGACTTCTTCCATTTAAATAAATGAAAAGGGTTTTGAAAAGATTTGAATTTTATTTGGAAATATTTCAAATCTAGAAACTCTAAGAAACTCAATGATTTTCATGGGAGAAGATAAAATGACTTCTTCAAAACCTACGAAATATGAGTTGGGAGTTTCAAAGAATCAAATTTAAAATCCTTTTGAAATTATTTTCAATTTGTATTTATTTGAGTTTTATTCAAATTATTTTTCTCCAAAAATAAAATACATGGAAAATAGGGTAAAATGATTCCCTACAACAGAAAATTGGAGAGAAATAAATTTGAAATCATTTTGATATTTTTAAAATAATTTTTATTAGAGCAGTAGTACATTTTGCTTTATTTAAAATTTTGTGATTTTTTATTTGAAGCTAGAATAATGTTCATGTTGTAGAAAATAATTTTTTGAAAATTTGGATATATTATATGCCTATATAATATTTTATTTTATTTTCCTTTTTATTTTTCCTCTCTGTTAAAAAACTCCTTCCCCGAACTGGGCCGGCCCAGCATCTCGCCAGGCCACGACCCAGCCCGCCACCGCCATCCCTGCCGTCTCCGACGGGGACTCCTCCCCAGAGTCCGCCGTGCCGCCGCCTCCTCTACCCTTCCCCATGCCTCGGAGCCGCCCCTCCCCGCCTATTTAAGCTGCAGCCCCGCCGCCCTCTCTCTCTCCTCGCACCGCCGCCCTTGCGCCGCACGCCGCCGCGCCATTGTAGCAACTCGCCGCCACATCTCGCCGTTGCACGCCACCGCAACCGCCGCCAGCCGCCGCCACTGCTTCCGCTCCCAAGCCGCGCCGCGCCACACCACCATTCTCCGCCCCGCCGCTCACAGCGCCGCCCCGCGCCGCCTCGCCCCTTTCCACCGTTGCCGGAGTTCATCGCTGCCGCCGTCGGTTTGCTCGCCAAAGCTGATCGAACCGGTAAACCGCCCAGCCCGGTTTATTTTCTTTTTAGGGTTTGGGTTTTTCTTCGATTTTCCGTTTAAAAACCCGGTTTTTCTTTTAACCTAGTTAATTAGTGAACGTTCGCTGGTTAGGTCTTCACGCCGAACGGAATTCGTTCGTTAGCTCCCGCAGCGAATGTTCGTTCGGTAGAGTTTTTCTTTTTCTTTTTATTTTTGGCCAGGGACCCATCCGTGAATATTTTTATTTACAATTTAGTCCTTGTTCTTCAAACGCTCGCTACTTTTCGCTCGTTTGTCGAAATCCAACGAAACCAACGCCCACTTCTTTGTTATAATCTCCTCTATCGGGTAAAACAACCTAAACATATTTTTTAAAGTTTAAAATTTAAATTCAAATAGATTTGTATTTGAACTTCGTTTGACCATAACTTGAGTTTTATAACTCCGTTCGAGTTGATTCTTTGTGCAAATCGAAGCTCTTGACCTAAACTTTCTGATAAGGCCAAATTCACCCAATTTTGGTACTGTCAGAAATTGTTTTCTGTTGCAAGCGTCAATTGCTTGTGTTCAAAGTTTTCCGAGATCTTTTCTTCGATTCTTTTGCTTGATTGCTTATGTGTGGTTACTATTGCTTGCTCACGATAGATTGACCGGAGTGAGAGGAGTAGAACTATCAGGAGTTATGAGTGTGAATCATCTTCATCAACAGTATAAGGCAAGTTCACTTTTTGATCATATTTTTCATACCCAGTTTTTATGCAGTAGTTTCACCCCCAAACATTGCATGAGTAGGATGTGATAACATGTGGGTATTTGGGAAGTAGATGATGAGGTAGAACCTATTGCCCTTTTTATTATCTAACCCTGGGAGTTACTTCTACGTTATGCTTATACTGCCAGGCTATGCTCGTAGACGTGGATTGGGTTTGAGCGTATCCATGACAGATGTGAGATTGTTAATTAATGGTTAACTTAAGGTGGATACTTAAATACACATCTGGGTGGATTGGTTGCGGGCACCTGGAGAATCCAGTGTTGTCCTAGGATATCCCGGAGTACCCGTGTGATCATCCTATGGTTTGCCACCCAAGCTCAAAGGGATCTTAAGATTATTCATGCTAGAAACTTTCGTGTGCAGCCACAAGCTATTATGGGCTCTAGCATAGTTGAGTAAGTTGCATGACCTCTTCAAGTGGTAGGCTAGCAGATGTAGGGGATGTAGGTTTGTCTACTCGGGGTTAGAGTTAATGCTTCTGAAAGACTGTGACTCGGTCATCCATTTCTCAAACACCATGTAGTGCGAGAAATCCAACGGAGGAGATCGAGTCTTGTGGGGAAAAGTGTGCAAACCTCTGTAGAGTGTATAAACTAATCATGGTTAGCCGTGTCCCCGGTTATGGACATCTTGAGTATCTGGATCTTGGATTATCATGTTGATCTCATCACTCTATTAATTAATTTGTTGGGTTATTAATACTATTTATTTGGGATTGAGTTGGAGGAACCTTCGCAATGGTTAACAACTACCATGATAGTTAAATAAAATATATTCCTTTGTTGTAGAAAAAAATTAGCTTTTCGCAAAAACTTTATAACCATAGAGCTTCCACCAGCCAAATATGCATGTAGTGATAGCTATTATTCAGCATTATCATATGGTGTGAATTTGCTAGTACATTTAATGCACTGACCCTTTGTGGCTGCAACGTCTCATGTTGCAGGATTCTTACGACGAGTAAGTGATACGTTAGGGTTACGATTTCTACACTCAACTTTGCTGTTGGTGTTGATTGGAATCCACAACCTTGTTGTTACTTCCACTATTTGGATTGAGGTAATAGTATTTACGTTACTTTATACATGTGATTTACCTCTGTTATAAATCCTCGAGTACTATGTGTGTCAGCATACCGATCCAGGGATGACACTTAAGCACAGAGACTTGACCGTCTGAGGTCGAGTCGCTACAAGATGGTATCAGAGCACATGTTGACTGTAGTACGTGACCCCAAGAAACTGGCAAGCCCATAGGAAAGATTTTCCCTACAACTTCACTTTCAAAAAGATCTTTTTCTCTCTTCTTTTCTGAGCTTTATCAAATATCCCTTTTAGTTAGACTATACCCCTTTCCCCTTTTGACCATGCGAAGATTCAGCTGATGAGACCATTCCGAGAAGATATTGGACAACTGAGACCATTTCAGAATGAAGAGGATTTTACCGTGCATTATAATAATGGAAACTACAACTGTTGGAGACTCCAAAGACCAGGAGAATTTGAAGGCTCTGAAGAATTCCCAGATTTGTATGACCTAGGAAGATTACCCTTATGGAACTTGGCTGACTATTGAAGTTGTCAATTCCCGAGATCAAGGTGTGTCAGATAAAGACCGGAATGTCGAGAGTTAAAAAACTCGAAGTTTTTGTCAAGAGAACCCTAAGGCAGGAGATATCAATTATGGAAGATAGCTCATGGCAATAACAAGGGCAGAAACACGGTTATCCATGATGTCATCACCACTGATACTATGGTCACCGTGCAGAGTTAAACATGCATTTCTTCGGAATGATTGGATGGGAGAAGGCTGATGGGGCATCTGTCAGCAAAGGATGCAGTTTTAACCTTGGCTGGTGTATCGCCAGGATCTGGAGTATTACATCAAGGATTTTAAGATGGACCTTTAGGAAGCCGTATTTGACAAGGAAGTATTTCGTGAAGAACTCAGGACCCAGAAGCAGAAAGCCAAGCTGGATAAGCAAAACCTCGAGATATAAGAGATTCTTGACCCAGGAACCAACGAACAGTAGGACCATGGTTCATGACATGGAATTTGAAACCCAGAAGAGTGGAACACAACTCTAGAAATATTAAAGGATGTCACAAGAGACTTTGTGTCAACATAGATGATCTGACAAAATAACTTGAGAAGGACAAGCACGATCGGAAGAAGCCATCGGAGACATGAACAAGACTTGAAGAGTTTGGCGACCTTGAAGATTTATTGACCTTTAGAAGACCAAACCCTTGTTATATACCTACGTTAGATGCGACGATTGTGAGCTGTTATTTTGTTTGATGTTTTTCCGACAGCCACAAAATAAAATCTGTCTTTTTAAAACTATTGTTTGCATTGTGTGTATCTCTCTCTACCTCTCTCATCTCACCCCAACACCCATGGACCCAATAGAGGATGAATGGAGATGAACTCATATTTCCGGGACCGATAAGTCAATTGGAGATGGACCAATGGATTTAGAACAGGGAAGATCACATGAAGAATAACCCTATAGCTGGAAAGGATATGACCCAACATGCTCTGTAGTGCTTTGAAAGAAGTGCTGCTACTTGGTGGAGGATGTACCAAACCATCAATGGATGGCAAGTAGTAACCACTTGGGAAGAATTTAAGTTGGCTATGCTAAAGTCTCGGCTTGTGTCCCAGGAATTGAAGCCTTATGGATATGATATGAGGAAACCTTGTGCATGCAAGCTCTGTGGAGAAATAGGGCACAACCATAAAGAACACAAAGATGAATGCCCCAATTGTGAAGATAGTCACCCAGCTGAAGAATGCCCAACTAGGCAGATTACTTGTTTCTTATGTGAAGGGACTACCCACTACCCTGCTTAGTGCCACATTTACCACATGGTACAAAGAACCATCCAACAGAAGAAAGAAGCAATGAAAGGAGCCCTCATGGAAATTTTTGAAGAACCTGTGATGAAGGAAGAGGTGGAGGACACACCCGAAGAAGACCCAATTAAACCATGCAATAAGTCGTGCTATTCATGTGGAGAAGAAGGACACATCTCCCAGAATTGCAGAATGGAGATCTAGTAGAATTCCCTACAAAGGAAGTAGAGTATGACCCATAGGAAATAGAAGCCCTGATTGGAATGGAAAAGTCCAGGAAGAGAAATAGATTGGATTCCAGGAAGGACCTGAGTCATATCACCTATTTCAGGTGCAAGGAGTCAGGGCACTACCTTAGCCGTTACCCAAAAAGGAAGCCGAGGACCCAAGGAGGCTTTGAAATCACAAGGAAACCTCGAGACTTGTCAGGAGTAATATGTTTCTGCTGTAATGAAGCAGGGCACTTTGCCAGAGATTGTCCCAAGGAGAAGGAGACTTGTGCTAAATAGTTGAGTTCGCAACAAAAGAAATATAGTAGTAGTGGTGGGAACAATTCTTTTATATTGAGGTGTTGAGTTGAGGCATGTAATGGAAATGCGGGAGATTGTGATAATTTGAGAATCAATAAAGTTAGCATCATTTGTACTGTTTTGGATTTTAAGAGTAGTTACTCTATGAAGAAAAGATTTTTGACGATTTTCGAGGATATGAGAAATAAGGTGTATGGGTGAATTTGTGCATTTCAAGGATGGTAGTACCCTGTGAGGACACTTGACCCCTGGAAAAGATAATGATGTTTCGCTGAGTGGACTATGGACACAATAAGTATGAGTTTTATCTCGATATGTTGGATACCCCAAGATGTATGAATGGATGAAGTACTATAGGATATAAAGGAGGTATAATGTTGGTAATATGGAGCAATTGTAACTCCATGATGAGTCTGAGCAATCACGTCTTAGTTTGGTACAAATAGAAGGAAGCGAGACAATACAATTGGATGTATTTAAGAAATGCTAGGAAGCTGGATGTTGGAATAATGATCAGTTACCCGATAATGATTTCAAGGTTTGCAAGTGATGAGATGGGCCATAAACCACGGGCCCCAGGACCTGCCAAGAAGCAATCACACTCTTGTTGTAGGAACAACCCTGGAAGAGATTACGACCTTACCCACTGATGATTTTATAGGAGTAACGCAAAACCTGAGAGTTGTGAAGGAACGATAGATGTTTGTTTGGCTTGCAGAATCAATGGATTTTTCTGAACTTAGTTCGTCGACAAGAGAAATTCTGCAGTGCTTGTGAGGACGACCGAGTGTTAGAATGCGAGATTCGCTAAAACATATACAAGGTAATGATTTGGGTGCAAGATGGATTGAAAGAAAGAATATAACAAAGATGAACACAGTTGAAAACACTCCGTTAGAAAAGAGGAACAAGGAACTTTACTAGAACCTTGTAGGTTGAAAGACATAAGAAAAGTGTCACCAAGGACAAGAAGTATGTGCAAGCACTCCGGATGAAATAAGATGTACAAGGAACGATAAAGATCAATTACGACAACACTCCGGTTGGAAATGGAAGGCAAGAATATGAACTTGGCAAAATGAAAGCACATGGATGAGACTCCGGTTAGAAGAGGAATGGTAGACACAACACTCCGGTTAAAACAAGATAAAGATGGAATAAGAATGATATAATTTGGACAGCACTCCGACTGTAAATGGAAGGAATCGAACATGATCTTGGGAAGATTGGATGATACTTGATGAAATCAACAACACACTACCTCCGAAACTATTGAAAGAATGGCACAAGGGGTAAGAAAGATTTCAGGCGGCACTCCGGTTGAGAAGGGAGGCAAAACTTGATAAGATGAGAGAACTTGAAAAGAGGGAACGACACTCTGGTTAAATGGATAAGCACGAAAAGAACATGGTCCTGACAATCCGAGATGATGAGTGAAGAGAGCAACATCACAATGCCTCTGGAACGAAAGAATAGAAGTTGGATCATTGGAAAGGAAAGAATTGAGAGGAAAATGACATCTTCTACCACAATTGAATTTGAAAAGCATCCTTAAAAAGAAGGATTGAACAGAGTTGTTGGGAAATCAACAACGAAAAGAACAGGCTTGTTGAGGGCTTATGGAAAACATCTCAAAACTGAGGTGAAATTCTGCCACCGAAAGCAATGATTGATCGGGAACAAAGAAGAGATGAAAACTTCTTCGACCAAGATGATAGAGAGATAACTTGAATCATTGATAAGCACCACCATAACAACATTCCTTAGGGAAGGCTTTAGGTGAAATCTATACCAAGATAACTCCAAGGAAGAAAATGATGGGTTTAAATATCTCATTCCTGACAACTTTTGAATCATGAAACATGGAGGGAAATTGTCAAGAAAGACATAACACCACCTGAAAAGATAAGGTAGAAGGAATTTCACTTCGGAATGCAAGATGAAGAATACTTGAGCTCCTCTGAAAATAATCTCGATTAACACTTCGAGAAGGAATTAAATCCTTGATGAACCACCATGTAGAACCTCCATGAATAACTCCGGTAATAAAAGAATGATCAAAAGAAGTGAAGGATGAAAAGAATAAGATTGAGGCTTAGTAATGATTTAGATGAAACTTCGCGGTGATAAAATTGAGAGAGCTTGGAACTCTGGGAAAGTATGAAGCACTTGAACCGAGAATGTGATATGATGAACAACTCCGGAAAGAAGAACTTAGATCACTTGGATGAAACAATAATAAGAATTACGTTATGCGCATCCTTCACCAATTTAAATTGGTGACAAGCAACGGATTTGGCATACTACTTATTCTTGTTGAAAGAATTAAGATAGATATAGCGCAAACTTGAGGAAGGTCTTCAACGAACCACCGGTAGGATTGAAACAATGAATGGATTAATATGATAACCATGGAATTGAATCTTGAGCAAACCACCGTAAGAATTGAAAATGAAATTAGCAAAGGCATAATACACGGGGAAGAATTGGAAAATGAAATATGATACTTGAGGGAATTTAGATACATGAGAACGAACAGATCATGAAATTATAAGAGAATACTTGAATGATGCACCGGTAAGATTTAGAGAACGAGAGCTGAAAGCTGGAATGAATAAATCTTCTGAAATGATAGCCTCCGGAGAATCAAATTGACAAAGGTTCTTGAAATGCTCTGGATGGTTGAAAAGAATTCTCACAATCGAAAACAATTACGAGAGGATGGCAACAAGCTAGAATCACGAATCTTTGAGAGAACGGATAAGATTTGGAGAAAAAACTCTTCTTCGGTCTTCAAAATCCAAGAATGACGACAAAAAACACCACCATAGATAGTTGAGGCACTCCGGAATGAAAAATTAGAAAGGTTGAACCAACGATGATAGAATTTGAAAGATCTTGGAGAAAGGTATATGACTGATGATAATTCATTCTTACGACAATATTTGAAATGAATTTGAGAATAACTCCGGAAAAATTAGAAGAGCCAGGTAAGATCCTGGGAAAAGACCTGTGGGTTAGGGGCCACTCAAGAGAAACACCGTTGAACAATTTAAAAGAGAGATTGCACCGGTTGAATTAAATGGCTTGAATGAGATAACATCCTCGAAAGAACTTGAGCGAATTGAGAATGGAAACTAGAATCTTCTGAGATCTCTTCAGCACTCCAGAACAAATGAATGGTGAGAAGTGAATGATCAAGAGGTGCACCGGCGTAAGAAAGCATTTGAAACGAGGAAAAGAATTTGATCAACATTGAAAGATTGCATTGAAAACATAGGGGAAGATAAGAGAGCAAAGAATGATAAACTAGAAGCTCCGTTAGAATCTTCCTAAAAATCATCGGATAAGAACATTGAAGAAAGAATGAAGAAACTTCACATCCATAAGATGGATACTTGATTCAAAAATCTGAGTCCTCGAAGAAAATGGGAGGGAGGGTAGGAAAAACAAAGACAACTTGGGCAGATGGAACAACACCGTTGAGAAGAACTGATAATAGATCTTACGAATGGGAAGAATGATGGGATCATCTCGAAGAGAAACGCACCGGTTGAAAATAGAATTCGGAAGACAATCTCGATAAATAAGAATGATTAATGTTCACATAGAAACATGAGAACACCACTTAGGGAAGGTATGGAATCAACACTTGACTTCGAAGCAACTCGAATACCACAATCAAAACAAAAACAAAGGATTGGCTTGCAGAATAAGCCGGAACAAACATATGATAGAGATTTCGTTCGAAGTTTTTGTGGTGGGGCCCACATGGGCTCGAGCGTACAACACCATCATGTACAAGGCAGTGAAAATGACATACGAAGCGTTCCCGAGTCAGCATAGCCAAGGACTCTTTAAGACACAACGAGACCACTGTAAAACCAACCGTGGATAGGCGGACCACTAGACGTCGAACCCCAATCTCATATCATGCATCTGTCGGAAAGATATCCTAGGCGCTACTTGAATTCCCACTTATAAACTCCCAAAACTTTTTGGTTATGCAATCAGGTGTTGGGGACGCAGGGGAAGCATAATATCTCACCCAAACTAACAATTCCTACATCCAGATGTATCCATCCTTCAACACATAACCAAGAAACCTTCAGAAATCATTTACCTCAACCTTCGGAAAGCATCCGTTATATGAGTTATGGCAATACTGCCGAACTCCAGCCCCAGTACTGGGTGGCATCGAGGTTATCTCACAACAACTGCATAAAAGAGATTTTCGATGTCGACGAATTCAGGTATTCCAGAACTGCAATGACAAAATTGTGACGACAACACCTCGGAGCTCAACTCCCCGGGACACTGCCACAACCCCTAAATGTCAGGAGTCACCAAGAACAATGTTCTCGTCACAAGACTATCGGAATGATTCCAAGATACCCGCGTGATCCTAAAAAAATTCGTGAAATTTGAGGAGAGAAGAGTCAAACCTCTACGTCAGAAGGCCTCACCAGAGTGACGAAGGGACTGAGAAGTAAAAAGAATCCTACTCTCCTATATATATAATCCTAAGACTCAAAACATTTTGTTCTAGACTCAACAACGTTAGCGGTTCGATCAAGCAGGGGGCTCCTAAGTCGGGGAAGGCTCTGATACCAACTTGTAACACCCGCAATGCGGCTATATCTCCCACGTGTCGGGGCATGACTTAGAGGCATAGCCGCATGGTAGGCTTGTCGCAAGAGGGGTAATCTTTACACATACCATGTACTGAATAAGAAAGGGATAAAGAGTTGTCTTACAATCGCCACTTCACACAAATACAAGTTAAGCATACATCATCCAGAATACAATCAAGGTCCGACTATGGAACCAAAATAAAAGAAGACAACCCCAAATACTAGATCCCTGATCGTCCCAACTGGGCTCCACTACTGATCAATAGGAAATGGAACAACACAACGAACAAGATCTTGATCGAGCTCCCACTTGAGCTCGGTTGCATCATCTGCACTGGTATCATCGGTACTTGCAACTGTTTGGAAGTATCTGTGAGCCACGAGGACTCAGCAGTCTCACACCCGCGAGATCAAGACTATTTAAGCTTATGGGTAGGAAGGGTAGTGAGGTGGAGCTGCAGCAAGCACTAGCATATATGGTGGCTAACATACGCAAATAAGAGCGAGAAGAGAAGCAATGTGACGGTCGTGATCTTGTTTATGTACCCAACAATATTAAATGTTGATTGACATGGCAAGAGGTGAAGAAAATGAAAACTACCTATCTAGGTAAGTTTAAATGAGGCCGGAACAACAAACAACAAGTCCGGAAACTCCTCATATGCATATTTTAGGTTTGGTACTGATCTGACCTAAATCTTATTTTAGAGTTGTTAAACATGCAAGAAAAGTGCACCATGTTAAACTAGGAAATTTTCTACCCCATTTACATATAAAGATTATTTACAATGGAGCTACGGTTATTAAGTTACGAATTTAATCATGTTAGCATGGCATATGAGCAAATTAATGCAAACATCAGTCTAAACATTTTTAACATGGATGGAAGTTGGATATTATGAAACTAGACAAGATTCTAAGCAACTTTCATATATAAATCATTTTAATATGATGCACGATTATTAAGTTATTATATGCATGATCAACAAGGGGTTTTCTATAAAACTGGTGGTCTCTGGAAAATTAGCAAAATCATAGGTCAGGAAAAAACACAATATGGGCCGAATCTGCTAGCCCAATAGTGCAAGGGGGGCTCGGGTGCTGCCTTACCCATGGGCCTTGGCCCGGCCGGATCTGGAGGTGGGCCTCAAAGGGGGCATCGCCATGGTCCACGCGATGGAGCAGAGGAGGCGATGCGGGCAACGGGTCAACAGGCACGGGTGAGCATTCTTCTTGACCAAAACGAAGCAGGCGGCAGCGGGTGAAGCAGGGGACTTGGAGGAAGGCGCAGGCGCGGGGGCTTGATACAGGACGGCGACACGAGAACTTGGGGCTCCGGCAGCGCCGGGAACACGAAGACGGGTGGATCCGGTCAGCTGGCGCCGGATCCAGGCAAACGGCAGCGTGGACGGATGAGCTTGGGCGCGGCGGCATTGGTTGAAGGTGGCGGCGGACGAGGAGTCTCTCAGGCGACGGCTCGGCTGGTGGTGGGGAACTCTGGCGACGACGAACTGCAGAAGGCGGGCCTTGTAGCGCTGGAGCTCGAGGCGAGGGGCATTTCTTCGAGGAGGAGGAAGAAGCAGGGCGCGGCGGTGATCCTGGGGGTCGCTGTCGAGGCGGTTGGCCGCACGAGAAGACGAGGACGGCGGGGTTCGGAGGAGGACGACGCCACCATGACTTCTCCAAGGTGCCGCGGCACTAGAGACATGGGACTTGCGGTGGCGCGATGTAGAGGAGCAGTAGAGGACAGAGGCCCGGCAGGGACGCGGGTCTCCAGGGCAACGGATCCGGCTGGCATCGAGGAGCTCCGGGCGGCGCAGAAGCTTGAAGTGGAAGCCATGGCACTCGACGGAGGCGCTGGTCCATGGCGGCGGTGGTCGAGGTGGAGGCCTGCGGTGGCTTCCATGGCATGGGGAGCACCTGTACAGAGAAGAGAGAGGACGGATAAGAGGCAGAGGAAGCCACGGGGGGGGGGGGGAATGGAGGGAGCAGGAACAACAAAGTGGGCACGGGGTCGGCCTGGTGGTGGCTTCGGTTGCCGGCGGGGGAAGTGGCTCAGGGTCGACGGTGGGAGTAGCGACGAGGCAGCGGGGAGCTCGGGCACGACCGAGGCCAGAAGGAGGAGGCGGAGGGGATTGGATCAAGGAAAAACAGAGGAGGCACTGAATTGGGGGGATGGGGATCCCAAGGAAGATGCGGCGGCGGCGTGACCGGACATGGTCCCTAGGTTTTAGGGTTGGACTACTTTAGGTAGGGTTTCATCTGCTATAAATAGCAGGTAGGAATTCGGTAGGGGCTATTTAGCCCCTCCGATCATAATCAGATGGACAGAAAAAATAGGCTAGGGAGTTCAATGAACAAAACGAAGATGTTTTGTAGATGTTTGGGGATGATCTGGACACAACGGTAGCGACAGTCCGAGTCAGGTTCGGGATAGCTTCCGGGCGCGCGCGCTAGGAGGGTCGCGGGCTGACAAGAGAGGTTAGGTAGGGCCTGGTGGTGAGTGGTAGTGGGCTGTGCAGAAAGCCTAGGGCTGAGAGAAGAGAAGAGAGAGACCGGACGACTGTTTCCGGAGACCGAAAACGTCCGACAATTTGACCGACTATATTGTCGCTATAGTTATCCGTTGGGCATCAAACGAACTCCGAATGCGATGAAACTTGGCAGGCGGCCTATCTACACTATAATGAGACCACACACCAGCTTTCAACCCATTCTGATAACATTTTCCGGCCACTTATATAATAATATTTCAGACGTACCGCAGGCGCGTGCAAGTGTGTCTGGGCTCAGAACGGACAACAGACGGAAGTGGGGAACCCGGACGGATGCAAGTTTTGAAAACATGATGATGCAATGCGGATCATGACATGGCAAGATGCAACACGCAAGCGAATGACAAGGCAACGATGCCGCATAACTGGAAGACACCTGGCACATCGGTCTCGGGGCGTAACAACACTCCACCACTATGAGAGGATCTCGTCCCGAGATCTAGGGATAGCACCGGAGGAAACAGAAGAGGAAGAGAAGAGGTAAAACTAAGTTGCTTCTTTGACCAATGAATGAAACCAAAGAACCTTGAGAGGTTAAACAATCGAAGGAAAGAATATAACAAAGATGAACACAGTTGAAATATTCTGTTAGAAAAGAGGAACAAGGAACATTACTAGAACCTTGTAGGTTGAAAGATATAAGAAAAGTGTCACCAAGGACAAGAAGTACATGCAAGCACTCCGGATGAAATGAGATGTACCAGGAATGATAAAAATCAATTACGACAACACTCCGATTGGAAATGGAAGGCAATAATACGAACTTGCCAAAATGAAAGCACTTGGATGAGACTCCGGTTAGAAGAGGAATGGTAGACACAACACTCCGGTTAAAACAAGATAAAGACGGAATAAGAATGATATAATTTGGACATCACTACGACTGTAAATGGAAGGAACCGAACATGACCTTGGGAAGATTGGATGATACTTGATGAAATCAACAACACACTACCTCCGGAACTATTGAAAGAATGGCACTAGGGGTAACAAAGATTTCAGGCGGCACTCCGGTTGAGAAGGGAGGCAAAACTTGATAAGATGAGAGAACTTGAAAAGAGGGCACGACACTCTAGTTAAATGGATAAGCACGAAAATAACATGGTCCTGACAATCCGAGATGATGAGTGAAGAGAGCAACATCACAATGCCTCTGGAACGAAAGAATAGAAGTTGGATCATTGGAAAGGAAAGAATTGAGAGGAAAATGACATCTTATACCACAATAGAATTTGAAAAGCATCCTTAAAAAGAAGGATTGAACGGAGTTGTTGGGAAATCAACAACGAAAAGAACAGGCTTGTTGAGGGCTTATGGAAAACATCTCAAAACTGAGGTGAAATTCTGCCACCGAAAGCAATGATTGATCGGGAACAAAGAAGAGATGAAAACTTCTTCGACCAAGATGATAGAGAGATAACTTGAATCATTGATAAGCACCACCATAACAACATTCCTTAGGGAAGGCTTTAGGTGAAATCTATACCAAGATAACTCCAAGGAAGAAAATGATGGGTTTAAATATCTCATTCCTGACAACTTTTGAATCATGAAACATGGAGGGAAATTGTCAAGAAAGACATAACACCACCTGAAAAGATAAGGTAGAAGGAATTTCACTTCGGAATGCAATATGAAGAATACTTGAGCTCCTCTGAAAATAATCTCGATTAACACTTCGAGAAGGAATTAAATCCTTGATGAACCACCATGTAGAACCTCCATGAATAACTCCGGTAATAAAAGAATGATCAAAAGAAGTGAAGGATGAAAAGAATAAGATTGAGGCCTAGTAATGATTTAGATGAAACTTCGCGGTGATAAAATTGAGAGAGCTTGGAACTCTGGGAAAGTATGAAGCACTTGAACCGAGAATGTGATATGATGAACAACTCCGGAAAGAAGAACTTAGATCACTTGGATGAAACAATAATAAGAATTACGTTATGCGCATCCTTCACCAATTTAAATTGGTGACAAGCAACGGATTTGGCATACTACTTATTCTTGTTGAAAGAATTAAGATAGATATAGCGCAAACTTGAGGAAGGTCTTCAACGAACCACCGGTAGGATTGAAACAACGAATGGATTAATATGATAACCATGGAATGGAATCTTGAGCAAACCACCGTAAGAATGGAAAATGAAATTAGCAAAGGCATAATACACGGGGAAGAATTGGAAAATGAAATATGATACTTGAGGGAATTTAGATACATGAGAACGAATAGATCACAAAATTATAAGAGAATACTTGAATGATGCACCGGTAAGATTTAGAGAACGAGAGCTGAAAGCTGGAATGAATAAATCTTCTGAAATGATAGCCTCCGGAGAATCAAACTGACAAAGGTTCTTGAAATGCTCCGGATGGTTGAAAAGAATTCTCACAATCGAAAACAATTACGAGAGGATGGCAACAAGCTAGAATCACGAATCTTTGAGAGAACGGGTAAGATTTGGAGGAAAAATCCTCTTCTTCGGTCTTCAAAATCCGACAATGACGACGAGAAACACCACCATAAATTGTTGAGGCACTCCGGAATGAAAAATTAGAAAGGTTGAACCAACGATGATAGAATTTGAAAGATCTTGGAGAAAGGCATATGACTGATGATAATTCATTCTTACGACAATATTTGAAATGAATTTGAGAATAACTCTGGAAAAATTAGAAGAGTCAGGTAAGATCCTGGGAAAAGACCTGTGGGTTAGGGCCCACTCAAGAGAAACACCGTTGAACAATTTAAAAGAGAGATTGCACCGGTTGAAGTAAATGGCTTGAATGAGATAACATCCTCGAAAGAACTTGAGCGAATGGAGAATGGGAACTAGAATCTTCTGATAACTCTTCAGCACTCCAGAACAAATGAATGGCGAGAAGTGAATGATCAAGAGGTGCACCGGCAGAAGAAAGCATTTGAAACAAGGAAAATAATTTGATCAACATCGAAAGATTGCATTGAAAACACATGGGAAGATAAGAGAACAAAGAATGATAAACTAGAAGATCCGTTAGAATCTTCCTAAAAATCACCGGATAAGAACATTGAAGAAAGAATGAAGAAACTTCACATCCATAAGATCGATACTTGATTCAGAAATCTGAGTCCTTGAAGAAAAAGGGAGGGAGGGTGGGTAAAACAAAGACAACTTGGGCAGATGGAACAACACCTTTGAGAAGAACTGATAATAGATCTTACGGATGGGAAGAATGATGGGATCATCTCGAAGAGAAACGCGCCGCTTGAAAATAGAATTGGGAAGACAATCACCATAAATAAGAAGAATTAATGTTCACATAGAAATATGGGAACACCACTTAGGGAAGGTATGGAATCAACACTTGACTTCGAAGCAACTCGAATACCACAATCAAAACAAAAACAAAGGATTGGCTTGCAGAATAAGCCAGAACAAACATATGATAGAGATTTCGTCCGAAGTTTTCGTGGTGGGTCCCACACGGGCTCGATCATACAACACCATCATGTACAAGGCAGTGCACAAGACATACGAAGCGTCCCCGAGTCAGCATAGCCAAGGACTCTTTAAGACACAACGAGACCACTGTAAAACCAACCGTGAATAGGCGGACCACTAGACGTCGAACCCCAATCTCATATCATGCATTTGTTGGAAAGATATCCTAGGCGCTACTTGAATTCCCACTTATAAACTCCCGAAACTTTCTGGTTATGCAATCAGGTGTTTGGGATACAGGGGAAGCATAATATCTCACCCAAACTAACAATTTCTACATCCAGCTGTATCCATCCTTCAACACATAACCAAGAAACCTTCGGAAATCATTTACCTCAACCTTCGAAAAGCATCCATTATACGTGTTATGGCAATACTCTCGAAATCCCGCCCCAGTACTGGGTGGCATCTAGGTTATCTCATCAACAACTGCATAAAAGAGATTTTCGATGTCGGCGAACTCAGGTATTCCAGAACTGCAACGATAAAATTGTGACGACAACACCTCGGAGCTCAACTCCCCGGGACACTGCCACAACCCCTAAATGTCAGGAGGCACCAAGAACAATGTTCTCATCACAAGACTATCAGAACGATTCCAAGATACCCGCGTGATCCTAAAAAAAATTCGTGAAATTTGAGGAGAGAAGAGTCAAAACTCTACGTCAGAAGGCCTCACCAGAGAGACGAAGGGACTGGTAAGTAAAAAGAATCCTACTCTCCGATATATATAATCCTAACACTCAAAACATTTTGTTCTAGACTCAACAACGTCAGCTATTCGATCAAGCAGGGGGCTCCTAAGTCGGGGAAGGCTCTGATACCAACTTGCAACACCCACAATGCGGCTATATCTCCCACGTGTCGGGGCACGACTTAGAGGCATAGCCGCATGGTAGGGTTGTCGCAAGAGGGGTAATCTTTACACATCCCATGTACTGAATAAGAAAGGGATAAAGAGTTGGCTTACAATCGCCACTTCACACAAATACAAGTTAAACATACATCATCTAGAATACAATCAAGGTCCGACTACAGAACCAAAATAAAAGAAGATAACCCCAAATGCTAGATCCCCGATCGTCCCAACTGGGGTCCACTACTGATCAATAGGAAATGAAACAAAACAACGAACAAGATCTTGATTGAGCTCCCACTTGAGCTCGGTTGCATCATCTGCACTGGTATCATCGGCACCTGCAACTGTTTGGAAGTATCTGTGAGCCACGAGGACTTAGCAATCTCACACCGGCGAGATCAAGACTATTTAAGCTTATGGGTAGGAAGGGTAGTGAGGTGGAGCTGCAACAAGCACTAGCATATATGGTGGCTAACATATGCAAATAAGAGCGAGAAGAGAAGCAATGCGACGACCGTGAACTAGAAGTGATCAAGAAGTGATCCTGAAACTACTTACGTTCAAGCATAACACAAGAATCGTGTTCACTTCCCGGACTCCGCCGAAAAGAGACCATCACGGCTACACACGCGGTTGATGCATTTTAATTTAGTTAAGTGTCAAGTTCTCTACAACCGGACATTAACAAATTCCCATCTGCCCATAACCGTGGGCACGACTTTCAAAAGTTCAAACCCTGCAGGGGTGTCCCAACTTAGCCCATCACAAGCTCTCACGGTCAATGAAGGATATTCCTTCTCCCAGGAAGACCCGATTAGACTCGGAATCCCAGTTACAAGACATTTTGACAATGGTAAAACAAGACTAGCAAGACCGCCCGATGTGCCGACATCCCGATAGGAGCTGCACATATCTCGATCTCAGGGCAACACCGGCCAAGCTAAGCATACAGGTACCAACATAACCCCAGTTGTCAAGGGACGGTCCCACACGGTGCTCTGGTTCGGACCAACACTTAGACAAACACTGGCCCGGGGGTTAAAATAACATGACCCTCGGGAGCGCGATTCCCAAGGGAAAAGTAGGTGGTGGTGAGGCAAATGTAAAACCAAGGTTGGGCCTTGCTGGAGGAGTTTTATTCAAAGAGAACTGTCAAGGGGTCCCCATAACACCCAACTGTGTAAGGAACTCAAAATCAAGGAACATAACACCGGTATGATGGAAACTAGGGCGGCAAGAGTGGAACAAAACACCAGGCATAAGGCCGAGCCTTCCACCCTTTACCAAGATGCATTGATATGAATAAGAGATATTGTGATATCCCAACATATCCATGTTCCCAAACATGGAACAAACTTAATCTTCACCCGCAACTAGCAACGCTATAAGAGGGGCTGAGCAAAAGTGGTAACATAGCCAAACACCAGTTTGCTAGTAAAGGTGGGTTAGAGGCTTGACATGGCAATATGGGAGGCATGATAAAGCAAGTGGTAGGTATCGCGACATAGCAATAGAGCGAGCAACTAGCAAAGCAAAGATAGAAGTGATTTCGAGGGTATGGTCATCTTTCCTGAGATCCCGCAAGGAAGAAGAACGAGTCCATGAAGAAGACAAGCGGACGTAGTTAAATGAATCATCACAACACGACGTTATCAGAACTAACCGGAAGAAGCAACACCGGAAAGAAGCAAACAACATAGTAAACAACCAACACATAAACATGGCATGATGCACAACCAAGTATGATGCATGTCCGGTTTTAAATAAGCATGGCATGGCAAAGAGCACAAGCAAAACTACAAGTTAAGTGGAGCTCAGTAGGCAACGAGTTGCATATTGACGAAACACCACAACAAGTTATTTAGTTTGATCTCGTTTATCTACCCAATAATATTAAATGTTGATTAACATGGCAAGAGGTGAAGCAAATGAAAACTACATATCTAGGCAAGTTTAAATGAGGCCGGAACAACAAACAACAAGTCCGGAAACTCCTCATATGCATATTTTAGGTTTGGTACTGATCTGCCCTAAACCGTATTTTAGAGTTAAACATGCAAGAAAAGTGTGCAGTGTTAAACTAGGCATTTTTCTACCCCATTTACGTATAAAGATTATTTACAATGGAGCTACGGTTATTAAGTTATGAATTTAATCATTTTAGCATGGCATATGAGCAAATTAATGCAAATAGCAGTTTAAACATTTTTAACATGGATGAAAGTTGGATATTATGAAACTAGACAAGATTCTAAGCAACTTTCATATATAAATCATTTTAATATGATGCATGGTTATTAAGTTATTATATGCATGATCAACAAGGGGTTTTCTGTAAAAAATGGTGGTCTCTGGAAAATTTGCAAAATTGCAGGTCAGGAAAAAAAACAATATGGGCTGAATCTGCTAGCCCAACAGTGCAAGGGGGGCTCAGGTGCTGCCTCACCGATGGGCCTTGGCCCGGCCGGATCTGGAGGTGGGCCTCAAAGGGGGCATGCGCCACGGTCCACGCGATGGAGCAGAGGAGGCGATGCGGGCAACGGGTCAACAGGCACGGGTGAGCATTCTGCTTGACAAAAACGAAGCATGCGGTAGCGGGTGAAGCAGGGGACTTGGCGGGTGGCGTAGGCGCATGGGCTTGATGCAGGACAGCGGCGCGACAACTTGGGGCTCCGGCAGCGCCGGGAACACGAAGACGGGTGGATCCGGTCAGCTGGAGCCGGATCCGGGCAAACGGTAGCACGGACGGAGGAGCTTGGGCGCGGCGGCGTTGGTTGAAGGTGGCGGCGGATGAGGAGCCTCTCAGGCGACGGCTCTGCTGGTGGTGGGGAACTCCGGCGACGACGAAATGTAGAAGGCGGGCCTTGTAGCGCTGGAGCTCGAGGCGAGGGGCATCTCTTTGAGGAGGAAGAAGAAGGGCGCGGCGGTGGTCCTGGAGGTCGCTGTCGAGGCGGTTGGCTGCGCGAGAAGACGAGGACGGCGGGGTTCGGAGGAGACGACGCCACCATGACTTCTCCAAGGTGCGGCGGCGCTGGAGATAGGGGACTTGCGGCGGCGCGATGTAGAGGAGCAGCAGAGGACGGAGGCCCAGCAGGGACGCGGGTCTCCAGGCCAACGGATCCAGCCGGCATCGAGGAGCTCCGGGCGGCGCAGAAGCTTGAAGTGGAAGCCATGGCGCTCGACGGCGGTGTTGGTCCATGGCGGCGGTGGTCGATGTGGAGGCCTGCGGTGGCTTCCATGGCGTGGGGAGCACCTGTACAGAGAAGAGAGAGGATGGATGAGAGGCAGAGGAAGCCACGAGAGGGAAAAATGGAGGAAGGAGGAACAAGGAAGAGGGCACGGGGTCGGCCTGGTGGTGGCTTCTGTCGCCGGCGGGGGAGGTGGCTCAGGGTCGACGGTGGGAGCGACGATGAGGCAGCGGGGTGCTCAGGCACGACCGAGGCCAGAAGGAGGAGGCGGAGGGGATTGGATCAATGAAAAACAGAGGAGGCACTGAATTGGGGCGATGGAGATCCCAAGGAATATGTGGCGGCGGCGCGACCGGACAGGCTCCCTAGGTTTTAGGGTTGGACTAGTTTAGGTAGGGTTTCATCTGCTATAAATAGTAGGTAGGAATTGGGTAGGGGCTATCTAGCCCCTCCAATCATAATTGGACGGACGGAAAAATAGGCTAGGGAGTTCAATTAACAAAACGAAGATATTTTGTAGATGTTTGGGGATGATCCGGACACAACGGTAGCGACAGTCCGAGTCGGGTTCAGGACAGCTTTCGGGCGCGCGCGAGAGGAGGGTCGTGGGCTGACGAGAGAGGTTAGGTAGGGCATGGCGGTGAGTGGCAGTGGGCTGTACAGAAAGCCTAGGGCTGAGAGAAGAGAAGAGAGAGACCCGGCGACTGTTTCCGGAGACCGAAAACGTCCGACGATTTGACCGACTATATTGTCGCTATAGTTATTCGTTGGGGCATCAAACGAACTCCGAATGCGATGAAACTTGGCAGGCAGCCTATCTACACTATAATAAGACCGCACGCGAACTTTCAACCCATTCTGAGAACATTTTCCGGCCACTTATAAAATAATATTTCGGATGTGCCGCGGGCGCGTGCAAGTGTGTCTGGGCTCATAACGGACAACAGACGGAACTGGGGAACCCGGATGGATGCAAGTTTCGAAAACATGATGATGCAATGCGGATGATGACATGGCAAGATGCAACACGCAAGTGAATGACAAGGCAACAACGACGCATAACTGGAAGACACCTGGCGCATCGGTCTCGGGGCACACATATGTGGGTTGGTAAATCTGGGTGACTTACCTATAGTAGAGAGACGACGATCAAAACCTTGTTTAAACCTTAGAATTGTATGACAATTTTCCCCTTTTACAAGGCAGCTGTTGCCAACCGTAGGTTATACGGCGAGGCTCAACCCAAACCCATTTCCTGCAGGAGAAAAACCATAAATTGTTGACCATCATGAGATATCGATAGTTGTTTAGTAATGGCGCCAGACCTATCAGCTATGAAGACCCAGACTCAGAATAACCTTACCAAGATGAAAGGGCAGAAGAAATTGAGGAAAAGGTTATGCCGCTACTGGAAGAGCCAGAGAAGGAATTATACTGAAGATCTGAGAAGACCGGCCCTATCAAGAATAAGGATGGAGTATATGAGTACTTATGGGACCGTTGATGAAGCTATGTACCTAGGGTAGGGTCATAGGCCTGACCTAGACACCCATCCCTAGGACATCACCCTAAAGCCAAAATCATTCAAAGGGTACCATCATCCACTCGACCAGAGACGTTCCACTCGGAAGAATCAATGTCGCTCGACCGTCGCAGAAGCCACTCGATGAGCAGAAGATCTAAAGCCACTCTGCACGAACAACGGTCGAGCATTTACTTATAGGCTTAATTGTCATTTATAGCACTTAATTACTAGCGTTACCAGTAACGCCCTCCTCTGAATGTACCTTAAACCTCTTGTAATGTGGGCTGGCTGGGGGTCCTGGCGCACTCTATATAAGCCACCCCCTCCACTGGCACAAGGGTTTGCATCTTTTGTAAACTCACACACACACACATATAATCCAGTCGACCACCTCAGGGCACCGAGACGTAGGGCTGTTACTTCTTCCGAGAAGGGCCTGAACTCGTAAAACTCATGTGTACAACTGCTCCATAGCTAGGTTCTTGCCTCGTCATATCTACCCCCCATTCTACTATCAGTCTTAGATCCACGACAGTCGGCGCCCACCGTGGGGCAGGTGTCTTAGCAGATTATTGGAGAATTTGTGATTCTTCCGATTCCCATCATCATGGTTTCCGGTGGAGGATTGGCTGATGGCCGCGAGATCTGTCTTGGCGCGCTCATCTTCATCGCCGACGACTCCGCTTGGCTCCACGATGCTCCACTCGACGTCGAGGCACTCCCCGCCGGCGGGGCGACGCACTTCCGCGCATGCGTTCGCGGCGTCCTTCTTCAGCAACCGTCGATTCCGTATCAGTCGGCTCCTACGGCAACCTTCCTCTCCGTTGTTCGCCGGCGCCAGCGATCCGGTCGGTCGCGGCTTCTGTGGTGGGTGAGGCACGTGGTGGCCCACCAATCGGCCACCCCACAAATCACGGCGATCGAGCCCGATGAAACTCTCTATGGCCTGTTCGATCTGTCGACTGGCTCTGTCGAGACTGTGTCCGAATGCGATAGCAGCGACCCCGCGACAGAAGTCTTGATGGTCAATGGACCATGCAGTCCTCCTGGCTTCACCCGCGAAGGCGGGGACAATGGCGGTGGTGATCCGTCGCGTGTTCACGAAGAGTACCTCCCCGAACCCCTCTCTTCACAGCGGAGGGAAGATCTTCGCCGCCGTAATATGGATGCGCTTCACACTCCTATCGTTGGAGAAACCCCTGAGGCCCAGGCCTTGGAGGAGGCGCGCCTGGCCAACTTGGTTGAGCGCACTCGACTGGAGAACCTCCAGCGCGCACTCGACGAGCGTGCTCGGCAGCGGATTCCCGAGTCTAGTCGACGACAACTTTTTCTGCCTCCGACTCAGGTATATCGTACTCCGATCCAGAATCTCACAGCTGCAACTCGAATAGCAGAGTCAATTCAACCTTCCCAGTCAGAAGCTGGCCGAGGTTTGATGCAGATCCGGGCATTACTTCGGGCAGCAGGAGAGCAGAATACGACAGTATCTCAGTTGCGGAATAGGATTCATAGCAGGTATGTGGTGGCGGTTACTGTCCAGTCTGCCCATAGCCCGAGATCGCCTCCATGGCGTGTGGGACGTGGATACCAGCAAGATCAGTACATGAACCGTGAGTAGTATGATCATCGACTCGACCATGGTGACCGTCGTCGAGTGCCCACGCCTCCTCCGAGGAGTGGGTCATACGCGCCTGAGCGGCAAGATGACAGGCGCCCTCACAGCGGCGAACGAAGAATTCCAGTCGACCCCAGAGAGCCAGGTTTTGATGCAATGTCTATCCTCGTTCAAGGTCTGGTTGATAGGAATAGAGCTCACAGAGAAGGCCAGGATAGAGATCATCCGACTGGAAGCAGGGTGCATGTTTCAGGACCCGAGTGTTTCAGCAGAGCCATCAGAGCAGCAGTGATTCCTCCCAACTTCAGGTTGGCGACTGGAGTCAGCAAGTTCACCGGAGAATCCAAGCCAGACACTTGTCTTGAGGATTACCGATTGGCTGTGCAGATTGGTGGTGGTAATGATGATGTGGCCATGAAGCACCTCCCCCTGATGTTGGAAGGCTCTGCCAGAGCATGGTTGAATCAGTTGGCTCCTGGCAGCATTTACAGTTGGGAGGAACTTGCTCGAGTGTTTGTTAGGACCTTTGAAGGCACTTGCAAAAGGCCGACAGGGTTGACAGAATTGAAGTGTTGTGTCCAGAAACCGAATGAAATGTTGAGAGATGGATCACGTTGCACCATACAGTGGAGAATGTGCAAGATCACCAAGAAATTTGTGCCTTCAAGGAGGGCATTAAGTATCGAGAGTTGAACCTAAAATTCGGCCAGACAGGAGATATGACTCTGACTCGAATGATGGAGATTGCCACCAAATATGCCAATGGTGAAGAGGAAGACCGACTCCAGAGTGGCAAACACAAAACAGTCGCCCAAGAAACCGGAGGAGGGAATTCCAGTCGGAAATAGAAGCGAAAGGCCAAACCAGCTGCTCCTGGTGAAGCTTTAGCTATTGCCTAAGGAAAGTTCAAAGGAAATCCCAAAGGGCCCTGGGCTCCCAAAAAAGTTAAGGATAAAGATGGGAATGATGTGTTGGATTTATCGTGCCATATTCATACCAAGAAAGATGAAGAGGGGAACATCATTTACCCTAAACACACCACTCGACAGTGTCGTTTCCTGATCCAGCAGTTCCGGGAGAAAACTACCCAAGGAAAAGGAAAAGGAGTCGGACAGAGGTGAGGATAGGGAAGAAGACAATGATGGTTTTCCCAATGTCAATTCCATGCTGATGATTTTCGCTGATGTTGAAAACAAAAGTCGATTGAAGGTTATTAACAGGGAGGTGAACATGGTTGCTCCGGCTACACCCAGTTATCTGAAGTGGTCCCAGACTGCCATCAAATTCGACCAGTCAGACCACCCAGCGCATATGGCCACCCCTGGGAGGCAAGCGCTGGTGGTCGACCCAGTAGTCAAAGGCACTCGACTGACTAAAGTGCTGATGGATGGTGGCAGTGGCTTGAATATCCTTTATGCTGAAACCTTGAAGGGAATGGGCATTCCGATGTCCAAGCTTAGTGAAAGCAACATGAGTTTCCACGGTGTTATACCTGGCAAGAAAGCTCAGTCACTCGGCCAGATAGTACTTGATGTGGTTTTCGGTGATTCCTAGAATTACCACAAGGAAAAGTTGATGTTTGAGGTAGTGGATTTCAAGAGTGCTTACCATGCCATTCTAAGGAGACCCGCTTATGCACGTTTTATGGCTCGGCCATGTTATGTGTATCTCAAATTAAAGATGCCTGGCCCCAAAGGAGTAATCACTGTCACTGGAAATCGGCAGAAGGCAGAAGAGTGCTTCCAGAAAGGCTCGGAAATTGTCGATGAACAGATGGCAGTAGTGGAACTACAAGAGTACCAGAAAAATGTAGATCCGAGTGATTTACTGCGAGCCAAGAAGCCTGCCACAGAGTTCGCATTTTAGTCATCAGGGGAAACGAAGCCGATTCATATTCACCCAACCGATCCCAATGCTGCTCCAACCCATATCTCGTCAACACTTGAACGCAAATAGGAAGAAGCGCTCATCCAGTTCCTCCGTGAGAACTAGGACATCTTTGCATGGAAACCTTCTAACATGCCAGGTGTACCCAGGGGACTGACTGAGCATCGTTTGCGAGTCGACCTGAAAGTAAAACCAGTCAAGGAACATCTCCGTTGGTCCGCCGTCCAGAAGAGAAAACCAATTGGCGAGGAAGTGGCTCGGCTCCTGGCAGCTGAGTTCATCCAAAAGATTTACCACGCCGAGTAGCTCGTCAATGTTGTCGGCGTTCTGGGAACGGGGGTCCCCAGACTTGCTTGCCTGCGGCGTGGCCCAAAAGGGGGCCCAGCGCGGCCCGTCTTCATCAACACAGACCCAAGACCCTCGCAAGGGGCCAAGCCTCGCGGGGCGGATGACACAGAGCTTCCTCAGGCACGGCCTCATCAGGCTGGCTCGCGAGGAGGCGGAGAGATCAAGGCGGGGTACCTCATGAGGTGCCCGTGACGCAAGCCATGACGACCAAAGGCGCCAGCCGCGCAGTGTCCTCCTTTCCTCTTTGGTGCAAAGGGAGCAAGCGCAGGTGAGAGCATCAAGCAAAGGCACCCGTTTCGGTGCAACGAGACCAAGACCAGTCCAACGGCAGGGAGAAAGTCATTATGGAGCCCAAGCCAGCGTCACCACCAGAGCCTTTGGCAGGCGAGGACCAACTTTAGTCAGGATAAGTGTACCAGATGTTCCCCTTCAAAATGGCCAATTGTTGGCGCCCTTCCCGCTCAATATTTGGGAAGAGGCCCAGGGCCTTTGCCTATAAATAGGACTAGCCACCCGTAGAGAGGGGGATCAAGAGATAGGACCGGGATCGAAATCAGAGAGAGAATCGAGAAGAGAGAGAGAGGAGTGACTGAACTCCTCCCAGCAGTTCATCCCCCAACCAAGAATAGACCCTCGCGAGGTTGTTCTTCCTTGTATTGCTCATCATCATCAGCCCAAGAGGCAATCCACCACACCACACACTGGAGTAGGGTATTACACCACAACGGTGGCCCGAACCAGTATAAACCATGTGTCTCTTGTGTTGTTCTTTCCATAGCTTAGAACTTAGCGAGGCGGAGGGGTGCAGGTAGGTAGAAGGCGAAATCTCCATGCGCACCCCAGTGTTCGAACCTCAAGGGTCTGCTAGAACCCGAAACCCGACATTTGGTGCGCCAGATAGGGGTGCGCCGGAATTCGTCTTCCACCACCCCGTTCTCCTCCGACCATCGCGTCCATGTCTGACGCTCGTTGGGCCCGCGCCGAGCGCCGGGTCGCTCTTGCTTCCCACGTCGCCTAGACGGCTCCTGTCGGTGGGCGTCCTCGCCGTTCCCTGTCACCTGCCGTCAACGCCGCCACCGGCCCGGCGGGGGACGAGCAGCAAGCGTCGTCTCAGCATCCGTCCGTGCGACAAGACGGCCGCACCGCTACTCCCTCGCTCACCCCAGCTGGTTCTTCGTCCCGCGCGCTCTGCGCACCCATGGAGGCTCGAGCTGCGCTCATCGCGGCAAATGAGCTCCTGCGCTACCGTCCCGTTGACAACGTCTATGAAGAATGGCTCGACCGCGTCGCCGAGCTCGTCCACGCTGCAGGGGGCTCTCCTGCGCCGTCCGTTCCGCTGCACCGCACCCCGCCCCGCGCGGGCGACGAAGCTCCGGCGGCGCCCCGGCCACCTCCTCCTCAAGAAGGCGCCATGGCTCCAAGGCGCGTGGCCCCTGGGCGGAACCCACTCCGTCAGGTGCTAGCGCGGCAAGAGCAGAGCTGCCAAGAAGTCCCTCACCCGCAAGAAGCTGCCAGGGCGCTCCCTGCTCCAGCACGCCACGACCATGCTCCTGCTCCTGCACGTCAAGACCCCGCGCTGCTCCCAGCTGCAGCGCGTGGGGACATGCAAGACCAAGCTCTCCATCACCCAAGGCCTCCCGTGGCCACAGCAAGCTGCCGCGCCTTCACCACCGAGCTACGCAGCGTCGCGTGGCCCGGCAAGTTGAAGCCAGACCTGCCTCCTTGTTACGACGGCATGGCCGACCCTGCGGAGTTCCTCCAGCTCTATGAGCTGGGCATCGAAGCTGCCAACAGAGACGAGAAGGTCATGGCGATCTGGTTTCCCATGGCGCTTAAGGACGGGGCCCGCACCTGGCTCCTGAACCTGGCTCCAGGCACGATCTCCTCCTGGGACGAGATGCGCACCCGCTTCATCGCCAACTTCCAAGGTACTCGCGACCGGCCACCCGCCGTGAGCGACATGCGCCGCATCAAGCAACAACCCGGAGAGACCCTGCAGAAGTACATCCAGCGCTTCAACAACGCACGCCTCAAGATTCCCAAGGTGACCGAGGAGGCCATCATCTGAGCCTTCTCCGACGACGTGCGCGATGTCAAGATGAAGGTGGAGCTGGCGATGCATGAAGACCTGTGCACTTCCTTGGAGTTGTTCAACTTGGCAACCAAGTGCGCCAGGGCTGAAGAAGGGTGTCTCTCCCTCCTTGAGCTGCCTGCCACAGACCCAGAAGAGAAGAAGCCCAAGGCCAAGGACGTGAAGCACAAGGGGGCCGCCGTGCTCGCGGCAGAACCAGACACCAAGCGGGGCAGAGATCAGCCCGAATCTTCCAAGGGCAGTCGGTACTGTGTGTACCACGACCTCCACACCCACAACACCAACGAATGTCAAGAGCTCCGAGCCGTGCGAGAAGGAAGGATCGGCCGTCGCCCCGACCAGGGTGCCCGAGGCTACGGTCGAGGAGGAGGAAGGAATGCAGGACTCTGGGAAGACCGCTGCCCGCGCCAAGGGTGGCGTGATTGACCTCGCGAGGATCGCTGGCAAGACCCGCCTCGCGAGGGAGACTGGAGGGATCAGCCTCGCGAGGATCGCCCGCAAGGCAACACATGCCTCCCTCCGCTGCTGCCGCAGCCAAGGAGAAACGAGGACCACCATCAGGATGAGGGGGCTGGGGGCTTCCAGGAGCCGCGCGCGATCGCCTGCATCCTGGGAGGGGCTCAAGCCCCAGCCTCTCAACGCATCGTCAAGCAGTTCGCCCGCGAAGTGAATGCGGTCCTCCCCAAGCTGGAAGCGACGCGCCCTCTCAGGTGGTCGGCGTGCGCCATCACGTTCAGCTCAGCAGATCAGCTCAAGTGTGCGGCCACAGCCGGAGTCCTCCCGATGCTTTGTTCCCCAATCATCAGCAACGTGGTGGTCACCAGGACCCTCATCGATGGCGGGGCAGGGCTCAACGTCCTGTCCGTGGAAATATTCAACAATCTCCAAGTGCCCTACAACCCGATTCAGCCAACCAAGCCTTTCTCCGGAGTCGCCGATGGCTCCACGGTCCCGATTGGGCAGGTCCGCCTCCCTGTCACCTTTGGGGCACGCGACAACTACCGCACCGAGCTCATCGACTTCGACGTCGCTCACATTCGCCTGCCGTACAACGCCATCCTTGGGTACCCAGCGTTGGCCAAGTTCATGGCCGTAACTCACCACGGCAACAACGTCCTCAAGATGCCAGGAAGTGGCGGGGTCATCACGGTGCCCTATGAAGAGAAGGACGCGGTGTGTTCCCTGGAACGTGCCTTTCAGGCCACATCACTGGAAGACCCGGATCGCGGAAGCAAGAGGCTTCCCGAGACCGCCCCCAAGAAGAAGAAGACATTGTCTGGCCCGACCCCTCAGGAGGCAGGCCCCTCAGGGCCCGCGCCTGCCCAGGGGGAACCTCCTTCCATCGCACAAGAAAGCACGCCCGGTGCCCTCCTCAGGCAGGGCTTGGGGGCTCTCCCCTGGAGGGCCACCGACCTGGCTAAGGTCACGAGGGAGGCGCTTGGGCACCACATGGAGGCGTGCTTCGAAGCACGTTTCCCTCAAGAAGGAGTAAGGCAAGGAGGGCCAGACCCTCAGGAGTTCGTCAGCAAGGCCATTCAGGAGCTACAGGAGTCAAGAGTCATGAAAGGCGGTCGCCGCCTACCAGCTGTGGCTCCCCATCCAGGCGAGGATGGTGGGTTGCGCGTCTGCATCGACATACCAGGGCTCAATCGAGTCGCCTCTCTGGAGCGCCTCTGGCCCTCGCGAGTGGGGCGCTGCGAAGGTCCACCCCACAGCTACGTTCGCATGCCTTACGGCTTGCCGAATGCGGCTGCCACGTACCAGCGCCTCATGAGGGGTATCATGGAGGCTCAAGAGGCCAGGCGTTCCGCAGCCCTGGCGGAGATGGAGATGGTCCGTGAGGAGCCACCAGCGCCTCCGGAGCCTCCCGAGGCCCCTGGGCCTGGGGGCTCGTGAGGATCCGCTTTCGCAGCCCACCGAGTCTGCTACACCAACACTCCTTCGTCCTCAACATCATCAGGTGACATCTTTCAAGTTTCATTTCCAGCTGGGAGCGCCCCCCGGGGCTGCATTATTCCCAGGCCGCGTGGGTCCGTCCCTGCGGCATGTATCCCTTTTTTTATGTTGTTAGCTTACCTTGTTGGGGGCGCCCCTCGGGCTGCATCCTCCCCCAAGTCGCTCGGGCCAGACCCAGTGGCATGTATCCCTTTTGCGTTTATTTCCGGCTATGCGTTCGACCCACCATGCTTGATTATTTGATGCCTGTCCACGGCACCTCTTCTTCTCCATGCCGACCACTTGCACGTTAAAGGGGGGGTACCTGAGCATCGCGACTCAGGGCTCTTACTGGCTCTCCAGCCCTCACCCTCTGGCCTTGTTCACGGCATCGCGACCTAGCATACCAGCGACGGCTGAGACCAGCTCGAGGGCCGGGACCCGAGGACGTAGAGTGCTGGCATCTAACCAAGTTTGCAGGGACACATCACAAGATAAGGCCCAGTGCCAGATGCAACCCGCCTAGAGGCAGGGCCCCATGAGTCCCGCGCTGGCTCACGGGTGCCCAGATACACCTCGCCAGGCCCTACCGTGCCAGCCACATGTCAGGGCGGGGCTGTACACGCCCCGGGGGCTCCTCCTGGAGGGGATCCCCCTCCCACGTACCAGTGGAAGCACCATGCTCCGCGCTGGCTGACGACACTGCCGAGCGGCGGCTATCCCTGTACACATACGGAAGCGCTATGCTCTGCGCTCGTGATAAACAACTGAGGGCGGCCCCCGGGCCGCACCAACCTCAGGGAGCCCAGAGCTCAGTGTCTAGCCTCATCGTAATGCCCCCCCTCGGGAGTGCCGTGCGAGGGGGCTGGGCACGGGGGCTGCGCCTGGGTCACGCACAGACGCACACCACCCAGCCAGGCCCCCCGGGCCTGGTTCGTCGCGCGTCTCTCCCCGAGCGGAGCCAAGGTACAAAGGCCGTTTGAGAATCAAGGGGGACTCCTGAGCATCGCGACTCAGGAGCCTAACTGGTCACGTAGCCCCTCACCCCTTAGTTCCGAAAGGCTAACGGCGGTTGAGGTATGCGCGTGGCCGGGCTCTGCAGACGTAGAACGGTAGATCCACCCACATCACACCTCCCTACTTGCTGTTCGTGCGCCAAGGGGGACTCCTGAGCATCGCGACTCAGGAGCCTAACTTGTCACGTAGCCCCTCACTCCTTGGTCCCGTCCTGGTTTCCGGTCGGGGCTAACGGCGGCTGAGGTATGCGCGGGGCCGGGCTCTGCCGGCGTAGAACATAAGCAAGTAGGAAGGAAAAGCGTAAATTTCAAGGAATTCAAAAGCAAATATTACAGTCCACACTGTTATCCCAATGCCAAACGCAAGTTTAAACGCCTCCCCGAGGCATGATACATGTGCAGGAATTAAAGGCAGGACAGGAGCCACAACGGAGTCACTTGTCAGCGGTGGAGCAGCACGGAGTGGGTTCGCCTCATGGAGCAGCGGGGTCGGCAGCGCCTTGCTTCGGCTTGGTGCTGAAGGCCCGGAACTTCCCCAGCAGAGCCTCCGCGCGACCCTTCACGGCCTTGGCAGCGGCAGCGGCACGCTCGCCGCTTACTGGCTCCAGCAGGCTGTCGAGGTCGACGCCAGGATCGCGAAGGTAGATGTGGGTGAGGACCCGCGTCAGCGCTACAGAAGACAGGACACGCACCTCGGCCTGGGCCGTGGGGCCAAGGCCAAGGGCGACATCTTCAAGGGCGCGGACCAGGAAGGGAAGCAGCTTGACGGGGCCGTCCTCGGCGCCAGCCAGCGGGCTCTCCAGGCCACTGTCGTAAAGCGTCCTCAGCGAGGAGCGAGCCTTCGCCTCCATCTCTGCGAAGGCCACGCGGTCCTCGGCAAGAACCTGGGCCTTGTTGTCCAGCTCGACCTTCCTCGCCCCCAACTCCTGCTCCAGTGCGCCTAGGCGGTCACGGAGCCTACCGAGCTTGACCTCCCTCTCCTTGATGGCCGCCTCGCGAGCCTTCACGCCTTCTTCCTGCTCTCGGTGAAGGCGGGCCTCTTTCGCGAGCTGGTCCCGCAGGCCTTGCAGCTCGTCCTCCAGCACCTTGCAGCAACCACGGACGTCGACCACCTCCCCTAGGGCTGCGTCATGAGCAGCCTTCGCCTCAAGGACGGCCTGCCTCTCCTCATCGCAAGCCGTCGAGGCCTGGACCAACGCCGCCCGAATCGAAGCGTCGGAGCGAATCCATCCTGAAGCTAGCTCCAAGCGCCCGACAACCAAGCGAGGGTCGGCGCCAAGAAGATCCTGCTGCAGCTGGTCCAGCTCAGCAGCAGCACGATCCAGAACGACAGGAGGAGTCGGAGAGACAGCAATCGGTGGAGTAGGAGGAGAAGGCGGGAGCACGACCACAACATCCTGAGGCGGAGCTTGCTGCGCCCCAACGGCTGAAGTGGCGGCAGCAGGCAAAGGCACCTCGTGAGTCACTTGGGCCATGGGAGCTGAGCTCGCCCCAGCCGGCTCAGCCAGGCCGAGGACGACCGGGCAGGAGAAGCCCGTGCGTCGCAGTCACCTTCCTTCGCAGGCAGAGGCGCTGCCACGGATGGAACCTCAGGAGCTCCCTTCGGCTTCTTTGCTGCGGGCGCCAGCCTATCCAAGAGATGCGGACGTCAAGCCTCAGAAGCAGAACAAGAAATAAAGACAAGAATCAAGCGCTTACGGGTCGTCGCCAGTGAGCTCAAGCGGCCTCCGGCCAAATTTGAAGCCCGAAAGCCGGCTAGAAGGTTCAACCTCGGGAAGCTTGGAAGCGGAAGGTGCGTCTGCGGTCCGCCTCGGGGCCGGGGCAGACCCGCGGGAGATCAGCCCGGTCCTGTCCTTCTTCGGGATCGAAGGCAAGCTCCCGCCGTCCTGCTCGTCATCATCCTCATCGTCATCGCTCGGAGAGAGGCGGAGAACACGGGACCTTTGCCGGGGGAGGGGAGCCCTCGACTCTCCGTCAGTCGCCTCGGAGTCAGGCCCTTTTTCCCGCTCCCCTCCTTCCTCCTCTTCGCTGGAGTCGTCGGAGGGCATGTACACCGGTTCCTCGGGAGTTTCCATGGGCACGGGCCCGTCCCCGTTGAAGACGGGCATGGACTCCACTACCTGCTCCCAGTCGTCGCGGAGGAACAAGGGCGTAGGAGCGCCCTCCAACCTCGCCACATCACCCCTGACCAGAGATTGGAGGACCGCAGCCAGATCTTCGTTGGCCAAGGCCGCGGGGCTCGGATGGGGCCTCCACATCGGAAGTGAGTACTACCGAAGCGGAGCCAGCTGGTGCTCCAGGAACTCCCTCAGCAGCAACGCGCCGGTCAGCTTCGCCGCCGCCATGTTGGCCGGCCTCAGATCTGTGTCCATCTTCTCCAACACCAGCTTCGCGCGGGGGTCCGCGAGCTCCGCACGACCCCAATCGCTGGAGCTCGTGGGTTGCTCCGTGGGCAAGATCAGCCGAGGGTGGATGCGCCTAGCATCTGCCAAGACCCACTTGCTCCTGAAGCCCTCAATCCTTTTCCCGGGGTTCGAAATGGCAATGGTGCCACCGTACGCGATGAAGCTCGCGTACGCGGAAGCAGGACCGCGAGAGGTCCGGAGGTAGAAGTAGTGGCGCAGCAAGGCCACTGAGGGCTACACCCCTACGTGAGCCTCGCAGTAATAGCCGAAGATTGCCAGGAGAAGGACGGAGATGCAGAGCCTGTAGCTTATAATGGCGGAGGACAGAGAAGAAGAACTCGGAGAAGGGAGGCACCAGGCCAGCAGCAATGGCGCTTACAAAGAACGGATAGAAGGTGCACCCTTGGCACTCAGGGGTGGCGGAGCCGGCCTTGAACACCTTCGCCCCGTCGATGCCCTGCGCCGCCGCCATCCGAGCAACCGGGTGAGGCTCGCCTCCGACACGTTCGGCGAGTCCAGGGCAGACGAGTACCAAGCTCCGGCCGGGGACTGATGAGGCGCCATGGCTTCCTAGGTCACACGGTCGGAGTAGATCTGGAAATTTTGGAGGAAGGAAGGAGAGGCGCAAGAAAGGGGATCTGAGCAGCAACCAGAGAAAGCAAAAAAAGCAAAGCCTAGGCGGATGCCGCTCCCTTATCAACTCGCACGGTTACTGAGGCGCCCACGTCCAGTCAACCGCCACGCGGCGTCCAAGGCAGCAGGTTGTTAGGGCCCGCGGCGCTTCGCTCTTGCCCTTTCGCCTCCCTGCATGGCCAAGTCCGGGCGCGCCTTGGGCCCGGGGGCTACTGTCGGTGTTCTCGGAACGGAGGTCCCCAGACTTGCCTGCCTGCGGCCTGCGGCATGGCCCAAAAGGGGGCCCAGCACGGCCCGTCTTCATCAACACAGACCCAAGACCCTCGCGAGGGGCCAAGCCTCGCAGGGCGGACGACATGGAGCTTCCTCAGGCACGGCCTCATCAGGCTGGCTCGCGAGGAGGCGGAGAGATCAAGGCGGGGTACCTCACGAGGTGCCCGTGATGCAAGCCATGACGACCAAAGGCGCCAGGCAGGCGCCAGCCGCGTAGTGTCCTCCTTTCCTCTTTGGTGCAAAGGGAGCAAGCGCAGGCGAGAGCATCAAGCAAAGGCACCCGTTTCGGTGCAACGAGACCAAGATTAGTCCAACGGCAGGGAGGAAGTCATTGTGGAGCCCAAGCCAGCGTCACCACCAAAGCCTTTGGCAGGCGAGGACCAACTTTAGTCAGGATAAGTGTACCAGATGTTCCCCTTCAAAATGGCCAATTGTTGGCGCCCTTCCCGCTCAATATTTGGGAAGAGGCCCAGGGCCTTTGCCTATAAATAGGACTAGCCACCCGTAAAGAGGGGGATCAAGAGATAGGACCGGGATCGAAATCAGAGAGAGAATCGAGAAGAGAGAGAGAGAGAGAGGGGTGACTGAACTCCTCCCAGCAGTTCATCCCCCAACCAAGAACAGACTCTCGCAAGGTTGTTCTTCCTTGTATTGCTCATCATCATCAGCCCAAGAGGCAATCCACCACACCACACACTGGAGTAGGGTATTACACCACAACGGTGGCCCGAACCAGTATAAACCCTGTGTCTCTTGTGCTGTTCTTTCCATAGCTTAGATCTTAGCGAGGCGGAGGGGTGCAAGTAGGTAGAAGGCGAAATCTCCGCGCGCACCCCAGTGTTCGAACCTCAAGGGTCTGCCGGAACCCGAAACCCGACAAATGTTGTCGTGGTCCCCAAGAAGGATGATTCACTTCGCATGTGCATTGACTTCAAGCATATCAATCGGCCTGCTGAAAGATCATTTTCCTCTTCCCCGCATCGACCAAATCTCCGACTCAACTGCGGGGTGTGAACGTTTGTCCTTCTTGGACGCGTATTCCGGGTACCATCAGATCCGATTGTATGGACCTGATGAGATAAAAACGGCTTTCATCACTCCATTCGGATGTTTTTGTTATGTCACTATGCCATTCGGCCTAAAGAACGCCGGAGCCACATTCATGAGGATGATCCAGAAGTGTCTTCTCACTCAAATCAGTCAGAATGTGGAAGCATACATGGATGACATTATAGTCAAGTCATGTAAAGGTTCCGACCTGCTGGCTGACCTTGCCAAAACCTTTGCCAACCTCAGAAGGTATGATATCAAGCTTAATCCATCAAAGTGCACATTTGGAGTTCCTGGTGGAAAGTTACTCGGTTTCCTCGTTTCCGAACGAGGGCTCGACGCTAACCCAGAGAAAGTTGGTGCCATTCTCCGGATGAAACGCCCTGTGCGTGTGCACGATTTCCAAAAGCTTACTGGTTGCTTGGCCACCTTGAGTCGATTCATTTCTTGTCTCGGTGAAAAGGCATTGCCTCTTTACCGACTGATGAAGAAGTCTGATAAGTTCGAGTGGACTCCCGAAGCTGATGTAGTGTTTGTAGAGCTCAAAGCCCTACTTTCCACCCAGCCGGTGCTTGCTGCACCAATCAGCAAAGAGCCTTTACTGCTTTACATTGCAGCCACTGGACAAGTTGTCAGTACAGTACTCACGGTCGAGCGGGAAGAAGAAGGAAAAACTTATAAAGTTCAGCACCCGGTGTATTACGTTTCCGAAGTTCTGACTCTGTCAAAGCAAAGATATCCCCATTATCAGAAGCTTGTTTATGGAATTTACATGACCACAAAGAAGGTTGCACACTATTTTTCTGATCATTCCATTACAGTCGTCAGCGACGCTCCATTATTGGAGATTTTGAACAACAGAGATGCAACTGCTCGAGTGGCAAAGTGGGCGATTGAACTCCTTCCCCTGGATATCAAGTTTGAAGCAAAGAAGGCTATTAAGTCCCAAGCAATAGCTGATTTCCTCGCCGAGTGGATCGAACAGCAACTTCCGACCCAAATTCACTCGGAGCATTGGACCATGTTCTTTGATGGATCCAAGATGCTGAATGGTTCCGGTGCTGGAGTGGTGTTGGTCTCCCCCCGTGGTGACAAACTCAGTTATGTTATCCAGATTCACTTTGACTCCAACAATGAGGCCGAATACGAGGCACTTTTGTATGGGTTGCGTATGGCCATTTCACTCGGCGTCTGTCGCCTCATGGTCTATGGTGACTCGGATTTAGTGGTCAATTTGGTGATGAAGGATTGGGACATCAGAAGCCCAGCCATGACTGGTTATTGCAATGCAGTAAGAAAGCTAGAAAAGAGGTTTGAGGGGCTAGAGCTCCCTCACATCCCTCGACTGAAAAATCAAGCAGCAGATGATCTGGCAAAGATAGGCTCCAAGAGGGAAGCCATTCACAGTAATGTGTTCCTGGACCATATTCATGCGCCTTCAGTTCAAGAAGATCCCTTCACTGAAGAGCCCCCACAGCCGAAGAGTGCCACTAATCTGACTGAAATCGAGATCCCAGCCGTGGTCGACTTGATCATGGAAGTTTTGGTCATCACCCCCGATTGGACAGTACCATATATTGCATACATCCTTAGAAGAGAACTCCCAGAAGATGAAGAAGAGGCTCGACAGATTGTCCGTCGATCTAAGGCCTTCACTGTGATAAGGGGACAGTTGTTCAGAGAAAGTGTGACTGGAGTTTGCCAGAAATGCATAACACCTGAAGAAGGTCGAGTGATCCTCAATGATATCCACTCGGGGACCTGTGGGCACCATGCGTCCTCTCGAACCATTGTGTCCAAAGCATACCGAGCGGGATTTTACTGGTCTCGGGCAAACGAGATGGCACAAGAAATAGTCGACAAATGTGAAGGGTGTCAGTTTTACTCCAACATGTTTCACAAGCATGCGTCAGCCCTGAAGACCATTCCACTTGTCTGACCTTTTGATGTTTGGGGATTGGATATGGTTGGACCTTTGAAGACTGGCAGGAGTGGATTCACTCATGTACTTGTAGCAGTCGACAAGTTCACCAAGTGGATTGAAGCCAAGCCTATCAAGAACCTTGATGCCAGTACTACTGCAGCTTCATCAGAGTAATAACATTCAGATATGGTGTTCCACACAGCATCATCACTAACAACGGATCAAACTTTGATTCTGATGAGTTCAGGACTTTTTGTGCTTCACAAGGTACTCGAGTCGACTATGCCTCAGTCGCCCACCCCCAGTCGAATGGACATGCTGAAAGAGCAAATGGATTGATTCTCAAAGGACTGAAACCCCGACTGATGCGTGACCTCAAACACGCCGTAGGAGCCTAGGTCGATGAACTTCCGTCGGTATTATGGGGATTGAGGACAACTCCCAATCGGTTGACTAGCAGAACCCCGTTTTTCTTGGTTTATGGAGCCGAAGCTGTACTTCCGAGTGACTTGCTCCATAATGCACCCCGAGCCGAGCTTTTCACAGAGGAAGAAGCACAACAAGCACGACAGGATGCAGTTGACCTCCTTGAAGAAGAAAGAGAGATGGCCTTGATCCGATCAACCATCTATCAGCAAGACATGCGTCAATTCCATGCCAGAAACGTGAGGGGTCAAGCATTACAGGAGGGAGACTTAGTTCTCCGAGTGGATCAGCAGAAACCACATAAGATTGCCCCCTCTTGGGAAGGCCCCTTCGTGGTCACCAGAGTGCTCCACAACGAAGCATACCACCTTTACAACGTCGAACACAAGAAAGATGAGCCGCGCGCCTGGAATGCGGAGCTGCTCCGCCCCTTTTATACTTAAGCACTCAGTCTGCTGAGATGTAATAAAAAAATACATTTGTATTTTGTTTATCAAAGACAAGAGTTTTACAGTCTTCTAAAAAGATTGTCGATTATTTACATCTGTTTCTAAAATCCCCCAGTGGGTGTCTCAGCTGTGAATCCGTTTCGCCTAAGTCGAAAAAATCCTACCGAGTGATGAGCAAGCCTCTCACTCGGGGGCTTAGCTGCAGTCCAGTACTCGCCTAAGTTTCTAAAATCCTACCGAGTGATGAGCAAGCCTCTCACTCGGAGGATTAGCTGCAGTCCAGTACTCGCCTAAGTTTCAAAAATCCTATTGAGTGATGAGCAATCCTCTCACTTGGGGGTTAGCTGCAGTCCAGTACTCGCCTAAGTTTCTAAAAATCCTATCGAGTGGTGAGCAAACCTCACACTCGGAGGCTTAGCTGCAATCCAGTACTCGCCTAAGTTTCAAAAATCCTACCGAGTGATGAGCAAGCCTCTCACTCAGAGGCTTAGCTGCAGTCCAGTACTCGCCTAAGTTTCAAAAATCCTACCGAGTGATGAGCAAGCCTCTCACTCGGAGGCTTAGCTGCAGTCCAGTACTCGCCTAAGTTTTAAAAATCCTACCGAGTAATGAGCAAGCCTCTCATTCTGAGGCTTAGCTGTAGTCTAGTACTCGCCTAAGTTTCAAAAAATCCTACCGAGTGATGAGCATGCCTCTCACTCGGAGGCTTAGTTGCAGTCCAGTACTCGCCTAAGTTTCAAAAATCCTACCGAGTGATGAGCAAACTTCACACTCTGGGGCTTAGCTGCAGTCCAATACTTGCCCAAGTTTCTAAAAATCCTACCGAGTGATGAGCAAACCTCACACTCAGGGCCTTAGCTGCAGTCCAGTACTCGCCTAAGTTTCTAAAAATCCTACCGAGTGATGAGAAAACCTCACACTCGGGGGCTTAGCTGCAGTCCAGTACTCGCCTAAGTTTCTAAAATCCTACCGAGTGATGAGCAAACCTCACACTCGGGGGCTTAGCTGCAGTCCAGTACTCACCTAAGTCGAAAAACCACCCTTATCGATAAGGATGACGAGGCGCAATTCGACTGCAATCCTCTCATGGAGCCACGCTACAGGTACAACGTCAGCTCCATCCCTATCCGCAAGGATGATGAGGTGTAGGTCGACTGCAATCCTCTCACGGAGCCGCACTACAAGTACAACGTCTGCTCCATCCTTATCCGTAAGAATGATGAGGTGCAGGTCGACTCCTATCCTCTCACGGAGCCGCGCTACAAGTACAACGTCCGCTCCATCCCTATCCGCAAGGATGACGAGGTGTAGGTCGACTGTAATCCTCTCACAGAGCCGCGGCACAAGTACAACGTCCGCTCCATCCCTATCCGCAAGAATGACGAGGTGCAGGTCGACTGTAATCCTCTCACGGAGTCGCGCCACAAATACAATGTGTGCTCCATCCGTATCCGCAAAGACAGCGATGTGCAGGTCGATTGGGATATCTCCTTCAAAGTTGCTTCTCGAAGAATATTCCGAGTGAAGAACAAGTTTTACTCGAAGACGAACACAGGCATATGCAGAAGATAAACTAAGATCGGATAAAATCTCAAGAGTTCCAAAACGAAGATAAAAGTATTCGGGCACCAGGCCCGAAGGAGTTTAACAGTTACAGCAACCACTCGGCATTCCGAGGCAAATTTAAGGCAAGTTTAAATCTCAAGTTTGTTCATTCGGCAGGAGGAGGGCTGGCAGGCTCGACGAATTCGTCCAAGTCAATTCCATTTGTGATCCGAGTGGCAGCGGCGATGAAAGTCTCCATAAAGGACTGGAAATCATGCCTTTTGGTGTTGGCGACCTTGATCGCCACCAGCTTATCTTCGCGGGCTTCTTTGCAATGGACTCTTACCAGCGACAATGCCACGTCAGCACCGCATCGGGCAGAGGACTTCTTCTATTCCTGCACTTGACCAGGGACCTCGTTGAGTCGAGCCATCAGAGACTCGAGATCATTTTGAAGCGTCGCCCTTGGCCAGAGCGATGAGTCGATCGGTGAAACTGCCACCTTTAGACGAGCTAGATAACTTGTAACGCTGGCGACGCGGGACTCCAGTCGCAGCACATTCATGGCAGCCTCGTCACTGACTGGAGAAAGGATAGGGTCCAAGCCCGTCTCATCCGTCCAGTCTCTTCTTCAAATTTTTGGCAGAATTCTGCAGAGTCAAGGAGTTAATGAGTCGACTGGTTAGGACTAACTTGCAAATAGTAAAATAGTCGGGTAAAAAGGGGTACCTTCGAGCATGAGGAAGAGTTTCTTAGCGAGAGCTTTCAGATAAGCCTCCAAATTGTTCCTCCTGCGAGTCACGCTTTCCAGCTACTCATTCAGAGCCACCTTGTCCATCTTCAGACGAGTTGCCTCTTGGTTGGATTCAATGAGAGAGGACTTCAGCTCGCTTACTTCTTATTCCAGTGCTCGGACTGAAGCCAGCTTCTTGTCAGCAAGGGTAGTCTTATCTTGAGCCTCCTTCTGCGCAGCTGCAAGGTCCAAGTCCTTCTTCTCCAGAGCCAACCTCATTTTCTCTGCAAAGTAAGCATTTGGATCAAGCAAAAGATCGAAGGGATAATTTAAAGGATGATCGACGTGAGCAGTCGACATGCATTTACCTTCCATACCGGCAACTTCATCTTGAGCCTTCTTCAAGTTTTTTTGGGCCAGCTCCAGGTCAAGGTTGAGTTGCCTCTGCTTCTCCTCAAATTCGGCGAATTTGGAAATGAGAGTACAAGATTTCTGCAGAGGGTACAAGATCAAAGATTATTTACTTCTGAGTGAATAAAACTTCAAAGTTTACTCAGACCCCAGCCGACTGCCCGCAATCGGTTGTGGTCTCGGGGACTACACCCAGCGGGTGCACTTGGCGTGCCCCCACTGGTTCAGATTCCACTCGGCCGGTACGCCCGCGTCGAGTAAAAAAAGTAGAAGAACTATTCAGACCCCGACCGACTGCCAGCAGTCGACCGCGGTCTCGGGGACTACACCCAGTGGGTGCACTTGGCGTGCCCCCACTGGTTCTGATTCCACTCGGTTGGTCCGCCCAGGTCGAGTGGAAGAAAGGAAAGTGAAAGAAGTACTCAGACCCCAGGCGACTGCCCGCAGTCGACCGCGGTCTCGGGGACTACACCCAGTGGGTGCACTTAGCGTGCCCCCACCGGTTCAGATCCCACTTGACCAGACCGAGTGGAAGAGTGCAAGTACTAAAGACAACAAAACACCTAGTGGGTGTACAGATTCGAAGCAGACAATCAGAGATTGTATGAAGGAAAATATTTCAGGTAGCATATCCTAATAGAACAAGTTCAGTCGGAGGTCAACTTACCTGGACATTGGCCCGAAGAGCCGCGCTGGCGTCGTAAGCAGCATGGCTATTGTTGTGAACCGCCTTCATCCGCTCCATCATTACGCCAGCCTGACGGATAGCCCCTGCAGCAGCGTCCGACTGGCTTTCCAAAACATGATAGGTGGTGAAGAAGGGGACAAACGGTCCAGATGCAGCAGCTTGGAGCTCCGAGGCTTGAGGTTGGACGACTGAAGAAAACACTGGTACAGTCGACGGTGCGGGGCGTTCACTCGACGCTGGGACAGCAAAAGTTACAGAGGCTCTACCTGCATCTTCAGGCTGTCGGACTGTTGGTTCTGTCGCCAGTTCCCACTGGGGTATCTTGCCAGCTGCTGCTTTCTTGCTTCTTCTAGGCCTCGGTATCACGTCTTCATCGTCATCCGGAAGCTCGATAGCATTGAGTGGGGCTGCAAAGAAATCAGTCGACTCCAAGTGAATCGTCAGAATTTAATCAACCAAATAATCAAGAACAAGATCACGAGAATCGTAACTGGGTTGGAGGTAACTGCATCTTCCATCTCCTCGTCTCGGTACTGGTGGGTGGAAGTTCCAGAAGTGGCAGCACTGCAAATATCAACATTTAGTCGGTTACATTCTGTTACCCAAGTCAACCAAAGGATCAGGCCAGATTGTTACCCAGAGACAGTGGGAATGACCACTTTGATTTTGGGCAAAGACTTCGGGGGTTTGGAAGATGTGGCCTTCGGTGGTTTCGGCGCTGGAGGCGACGCAGTCTTAGGCTGCTTTGATGCCTTCTCGGTCGGCACTGGAGAAGACGTCCGAGGGTGCTTTGAAGACTGCCCAGTTGGTGCGGCCTCCCGGTCGGGAGTGCTTGCCGGGTCGTGAGCGTGCTTGGACCATCTTTCTCTGCTAGGAGGTGAGTCGACCTCTTCTTCGTCACTCGGTTCGTCGCTCTCCTCGTCCTCCTCTGCATTCGAGTGCCACTCACCGCTCTCGCCTCCGCTCGCCTCTCCCTCAAGATCTTGCTCCTGCACTCCATTAGGCATTGAGTACATATCAAAAAGAGCTTGAAAGACAATGAACGAAAGAAAGATAGTCGGCCGTCAACAAGATGTTACATGGAAAATTAAGAAGACACTCAACAATGCAGAATCGTACCTGTTCTGGCTGGCGAAAATGGTCGAATGGAACCACCCTCCTGGACCCCTGAGGGTTATCCTTGTTGCCAGTAATGCCTCTTAGCCACTGCTCCACCGTGTCCTCACTGACATCCTCCGGGTGGATCCGAGTGGAATCCTCGAGTCCCGAGTACATCCACATCGGATGGTCACGGGCTTGGAGTGGTTGGATACGTCGACTGAGGAAGACCTCCAGCAGGTCCATACTGGTCACTCCGTCGCGGACGAGTTGGACAACCCGCTCGACCAACACCTTCATTTGCACCTTCTCCTCTGGGATCACTCTCAAGGTGGAGGGCTTCTCCACTCGAGCTATGGAAAAGGGGGGAAGTCCAGTCGACTGACCCGGAGTCGGCTGGTCCTTGCAGTAGAACCAGGTCGACTGCCAACCTCGGACCGAATCGGGAAGGATCATGGTTGGGAAAGTGCTTTTGTTCCTCATTTGAATCCCAAGACCCCCGCACATCTGTATTACATGCGTCCTCTCGTCACTCGGGTTGGCCTTCTTGACCGTCTAAGAATGACAGGTGAATATGTGCTTGAAGAGACCTCAGTGTGGTCGACAACCCAAGAAGTTCTCGCACATGGACACGAAAGCGGCAAGGTACACGATGGTGTTTGGAGAAAAGTGGTGGAGTTGAGCCCCAAAGAAGTTCAAGAGACCGTGAAAGAAAGGATGGGGAGGCAAAGAGAACCCGTGGTCGACGTGAGTGGCAAGAAGAACGCACTCACCCGCCTGTGGCTCTGGCTCGGTCTCATTCCCCGAGAGCCGCGCCGATCCATGGGGGATCAGTCCCCCCTCAACCAAGTCATCGATATCATCTTGGCTGATTGTCGAACGGATCCAGTCGCCCTGGATCCAGCTAGGCGGCAGGCCGGACCTCGACGAAGACCCGCCCCGGCTGGTCCTCTTCCCTTTCGCCTTCAACGGCGCCTTCTTCGCACGCTCCAACGCCACCGTCTTCTCCTTCCCCATGGCAGCAGATCGAGTTCAAGTAGGGCGACGACGCTGAGAGCAGAGGCAGATGTGATACGTCTCCATCGTATCTATAATTTTTGATTGTTCCATGCCAATATTATTCAACTTTCATATACTTTTGGCAACTTTTTATACTATTTTTGGGACTAACATATTGATCCAGTGCCCAGTGCCAGTTCATGTTTGTTGCATGTTTTTTGTTTCACAGAATATCCATATCAAACAAAGTCCAAACGGGATAAAAACTGATGGAGATTTTTTTGGAATATATATGATTTTTGGGAAGAAAAATCCACGCGAGACGGTGCCCGAGGTGGCCACAAGGCAGGGGGGGCGCCTGCCCCCCTGGGCGCACCCCTGACCCTCGTGGGCCAACCATAAGGCGGTTGGTGCCCTTCTTTCGCCGCAAGAAAGCTAATATCCGGATAGAGATCGTGTCAAAATTTGAGCCCAATCGGAGTTGCGGATCTCCGGGAATATAAGAAACGGTGAAAGGGAAGAATCTGAGAACGCAGAAACAGAGAGAGACAGAGAGACGGATCCAATCTTGGAGGGGCTCTCGCCCCTCTCGTGCCATGGAGGCCATGGACCAGAGGGGAAACCCTTCTCCCATCTAGGGAGGAGGTCAAGGAAGAAGAAGAAGGAGGGGGCTCTCTCCCCCTCACTTCCGGTGGCACCGGAGTGCCACCGGGGGCCATCATCATCACCGCGATCTACACCAACACCTCCGCCATCTTCACTAGCATCTCCATCACCTTCCCCCCTCTATCTATAGCGGTCCACTCTCCCACAACCCATTGTACCCTCTACTTGAACATGGTGCTTTATGCTTCATATTATTATCCAATGATGTGTTGCCATCCTATGATGTCTGAGTAGATTTTCGTTGTCCTATCGGTGGTTGATGAATTGCTATGATTGATTTAATTTGCTTGTGGTTATGTTGCTGTCCTTTGGTGCCCATCATATGAGAGTGCGCGTGGATCACACCATAGGGTTAGTTGTATGTTGATAGGACTATGTATTGGAGGGCAAGAATGACAGAAGCTTCAACCTAGCATAGAAATTGATGCATACGGGATTGAAGGGGGACCAATATATCTTAATGCTATGGTTGGGTTTTACCTTAATGAACCTTAGTAGTTGCGGATGCTTGCTAATAGTTCCAATCATAAGTGCATAGAATTCCTAGTCAGGGATGACATGCTAGTAGTGGCCTCTCCCACCTAATACTTGCTATCGGTCTAGTAAAGTAGTCAATTGCTTGGGGCCAATTTCGCAACTCCTACCACCACTTTTCCACACTCGCTATATTTACTTTATTGTTTCTTAATCTAAACAGCCCCTACTTTTTATTTACGTACTCTTTATTATCCCGCAAACCTATCCGACAACACCTACAAAGTACTTCTAGTTTCATACTTGTGCTAGGTAAAGCGAACGTCAAGCGTGCGTAGAGTTGTTTCGGTGGTCGATAGAACTTGAGGGAATATTTTTTCTACCTTTAGCTCCTCATTGGGTTTGACACTCTTACTTATCCAAAGCTGTTGTGATCCCCTATACTTGTGGGTTATCAAGACCTTTTTTTGGCGTCGTTGCTAGGGAGCAATAGCGTGGGGTGAATATTCTCGTGTGTGCTTGTTTGCTTTATCACTAAGTAATTTTTATTTGTTGTTTTTAGTTGTTTTCTATCTTTAGTTATGGGTAGGAAACGCAAAATACAAAAAAAATAGTTGTGCCTACAAAACCAATGGTTGAAGAACCACTCAAAATCTATCACACTGCTGAAGCTTATTACTTGGATCATCTTTGATCCCTATGTGCTCGTGCTGAAACCCAAACTAGCTTAGTTGAGGGCAAATCTTTAGATGAGCATGCTTGTTATGTGCGACACCGAATATCTGAAAAAGGGAAAATTTTACTGGGTCAAATTCATCGTTTGCAATACTATGCTTGGAATTTATGCGAATTATATGATTTTACTTGTTGTTCTGAAAACCCTAAGAAACACCTTCCCTATCAATGTGAGTTTAGTGATAATGGAATCGTATCTTCGTATGCTAAGGATGTTTATAATTACTATGATGTTCAACAAATTGAAGAATTTGTTGCTTTTAAGGGTGCTTACAAAATTGCTTCTTTGATTGAAAAGTATGATGCTACTCTTTACAAATCTGAAAAATTTGACATACTTAAATATTGTTATGATAATTATGCCTAATGCCTATGTTGAACCATATATTGAGGACTACTCCGCTGCCCAAGACGAGACTAATATTTTGCAGGAGTCTATGGAAGAAGAAATTGATGAAACTGTGAGCTCATTGGATGAAAAAGATGATGAGGAGAGCGAAGAACAAGAGGAGGAAGAGCGGATTAGCTACTCATGCCCACCTTCTAATGAGAGTAACTCTTCAACTCATACATTGTTTAAATTCCCTTCATGCTTACCGAAGGATGATTGTTATAATCCCGTTGATTCTCTTGAAATATCCCTTTTTGATGATGCTTGCTATGCTTGTGGCCAAGATACCAATATGAATTATGCTTATGGAGATGAACTTGCTATAGTTACTTATGTTAAACATGAAATTGTTGCTATTGCACCCACGCATGATAGTCCTATTATCTTTTTGAATTCTCCCGACTACACTATATCGGAGAAGTTTGCACTTATTAAGGATTATATTGATGGGTTGCCTTTTACCGTTGCACATGATGATTTTGATGAATATAATATGCATGTGCTTGCTTCTCCTACTTGCAATTATTATGAGAGAGGAACTATATCTCCACCTCTCTATGTTTCCAATATGATAAAATTGCAAGAAACTGTTTATACTATGCATTAGCCTTTACTTTGTGTGCATGAATTGTTCTTTTATGACATGCCGATGCATAGGAAGAGAGTTAGACTTCGTCATTACATGATATATGTTGCCTTGTGCTCACTACTAAATTACAAATCATTGATAATTAAAATTGGCTTTGATATACCTTGGGATCCGGGTGGATCCATTACTTGAGCACTATATGCCTAGCTTAATGGCTTTAAAGAAAGCGCTGCCAGGGAGACAACCCGGAAGTTTTAGAGAGTCATTTATTTCTGTTATGTGCTTTCATAAAGTTTTGAAATAAAAATAATGTGCCAAGGTTTGCCTTTAGGATGTTTACATTTGCTTGATGGTTTGTACGGTGCAGGACAGAAACTTTAGTTGTAGTGCGCGATTTTACATTTTTAGTTGGAACGTCAAACGGCTCTGATTATTTTTGCACTGTCTTCCTATACAAATTATTTATTTTTCCTAATTTTGGTAGAATTTTTAAAGTATTAGAAGTATGGTGAATGTTCAGATTGTTACAGACTGTTCTGTTTTAGACAGATTCTGTTTTTGATGCATAGTTTGCTTGTTTTGATGAAACTATTGATTTATATCAGTGGATTAAGCCATGGAAAAGTTATATTACAGTAGACACAATGCAAAAACAAAATATTAATTGGTTTACAACAGTACTTAGAGTAGTGATTTGCTTTATTATACTAACGGATCTTACCAAGTTTTCTGTTGAAATTTTGTGTGGATGAAGTGTTCGATAATCGAGAAGGTCTCGATGTGAGAAGAAGGAAGAGAGGGAAGAGCTCAAGCTTGGGGATGCCCGAGGCACCCCAAGTAAATATTCAAGGAGACTCAAGCGTCTAAGCTTGGGGATGCCCCGGAAGGCATCCCCTCTTTCTTCAACAAGTATCAGTATGTTTTCGGATTCGTTTCGTTCATGCGATATGTGCAATCTTGAAGCGTCTTTTGCTTTTAGTTTTCATTTTTATTTTATGCACCATGCTCGTATGAGATAGTCCTTGGTTGATTTATAGAATTCTCTTTGCACTTCACTTATATCTTTTGAGTATGGCTTTATAGAATGCTTCATGTGCTTCAATTATATCATTTGAAGTTTGGATTGCCTGTTTCTCTTTACATAGACAACCGCCATTTGTAGAATGCTCTTTTGCTTCACTTATATTTGTTAGAGCGTGGGCATATCTTTTGTAGAAAGAATTAAACTCTCTTGCTTCACTTATATCTATTTAGAGAGATGACAGGAATTGGTCATTCACATGGTTAGTCATAAAATCCTACATAAAACTTGTAGATCACTGAATATGATATATTTGATTCCTTGCAATAGTTTTGCGATATAAAGATGGTGACATTAGAGTCATGCTAGTGGGTAGTTGTGGATTGTAGAAATACTTGTGTTGAGGTTTGTGATTCCCGCAGCATGCACGTATGGTGAACCGTTATGTAACGAAGTTGGAGCATGAGGTATTTATTGATTGTCTTCCTTATGAGTGGCGGTCGGGGACGAGCGATGGTCTTTTCCAACCAATCTATCCCCCTAGGGGCATGCATAGTAGTACTTTGCTTCAAGGGCTAATAAACTTTTGCAATAAGTATGTGAGTTCTTCATGACTAATGTTGAGTCCATGGATTATACGCACTCTCACCCTTCCACCATTGCTAGCCTCTCTAGTACCGTGCAACTTTTGCCGGTACCTTAAACCCACCATATACCTTCCTCAAAACAGCCACTATACCTACCTATCATGGCATTTCCATAGCCATTCCGAGATATATTGCCATGCAACTTCCATCATCATCATCATATACATGACTTGAGCATTTATCATCATATTGCTTTGCATGATTGTAAGATAGCTAGCATGATGTTTTCATGGCTTCTCCGTTTTTTATGTCATTGCTACGCTAGATCACTGCACATCCCGGTACACTGCCGGAGGCATTCATATAGAGTCATATCTTTGTTCTAGTATCGAGTTGTAAGTAAATAAAAGTGTGATGATCATCATTATTAGAGCATTGCCCCAGTGAGGAAAGGATGATGGAGACTATGATTCCCCCACAAGTCGGGATGATACCCCGGACGAAAAAAATAAAAAAATATTTTAAAAAAGAGAAAGGCCAAGAAAAAGAGAAGGCCCCAAAAAACATTAAAAATGAGAGAAAAAGAGAGAAGGGGCAATGTTACTATCCTTTTACCACACTTGTGCTTCAAAGTAGCACCATGTTCTTCATATAGAGAGTCTCTTGAGTTATCACTTTCATATACTAGTGGGAATTTTCATTATAAAACTTGGCTTGTATATTCCAACGATGGGCTTCCTCAAATGCCCTAGGTCTTCATGAGCAAGCAAGTTGGATGCACACCCACTTAGTTTCAGTTTGAGCTTTCATATACTTATAGCTCTAGTGCATCCGTTGCATGGCAACCCCTACTCACTCGCATTGATATCTATCGATGGGCATCTCCATAGCCTGTTGATATGCCTAGTTGATGTGAGACTATCTTCACCTTTTTGTCTTCTCCACAACCACCATTCTATTCCACCTATAGTGCTATGTCCATGGCTCACGCTCATGTATTGCGTGAGGGTTGAAAATTTTGAAGCGCATTAAAAAGTATGAACCAATTGCTCGTCTTGTCATCGGGGTTGTGCATGATGTGAATATTTTGTGTTGTGAAGATGGAGCATAGCCAGACTATATGATTTTGTAGGGATAACTTTCTTTGGCCTTGTTATTTTGAAAAGACGTGATTGCTTTATTAGTAGGCTTGAAGTATTATTGTTTTTATGTCAAATGATATACTATTGCTTTGAATCACTCATGTCTTAATATTCATGCCATGATTAGACATATGATCAAGATTATGCTAGGTAGCATTCCACATCAGAAATTATCTTTTTTTATCATTTACCTACTCGAGGACGAGCAGGAATTAAGCTTGGGGATGCTGATACGTCTCCGTCGTATCTATAATTTTTGATTGTTCCATGCCAATATTATTCAACGTTCATATACTTTTCGCAACTTTTTATACTATTTTTGGGACTAACATATTGATCCAGTGCCTAGTGCCAGTTCCTGTTTGTTGCATGTTTTTTGTTTCACAGAATATCCATATCAAACAGAGTCCAAACGGGATAAAAACTGATGGATATTTTTTTGGAAGAAAAATCCACGCGGGAGGGTGCCCGAGGTGGCCACGAGGCAGGGGGTGCGCCTGCCCCCCTGGGCGCGCCCTTGACCCTCATGGGCCACCTGTAAGGCGGTTGGTGCCCTTCTTTTGCCGCAAGAAAGCTAATATCCAGATAGAGATTGTTTCAAAATTTCAGCCCAATTGGAGTTACGGATCTCCAAGAATATAAGAAACGGTGAAAGGGAAGAATCTGAGAATGCAGAAACAGAGAGAGACAGAGAGACGGATCCAATCTTGGAGGGGCTCTCGCCCCTCTCGTGCCATGGAGGCCATGGACCAGAGGGGAAACCCTTCTCCCATCTAGGGAGGAGGTCAAGGAAGAAGAAGAAGGAGGGGGCTCTCTCCCCCTCACTTCCGGTGGCACCGGAGTGCCACCGGGGGCCATCATCATCACCGCAATCTACACCAACACCTCCGCCATCTTCACTAGCATCTCCATCACCTTCCCCCCTCTATCTATAGCGGTCCACTCTCCCACAACCCGTTGTACCCTCTACTTGAACATGGTGCTTTATGCTTCGTATTATTATCCAATGATGTGTTGCCATCCTATGATGTCTGAGTAGATTTTCGTTGTCCTATCGGTGGTTGATGAATTGCTATGATTGATTTAATTTGCTTGTGGTTATGTTGCTGTCCTTTGGTGCCCATCATATGAGAGTGCGCGTGGATCACACCATAGGGTTAGTTGTATGTTGATAGGACTATGTATTGGAGGGCAAGAATGACAGAAGCTTCAACCTAGCATAGAAATTGATGCATACGGGATTGAAGGGGGACCAATATATCTTAATGCTATGGTTGGGTTTTACCTTAATGAACGTTAGTAGTTGCGGATGCTTGCTAATAGTTCCAATCATAAGTGCATAGAATTCCTAGTCAGGGATGACATGCTAGTAGTGGCCTCTCCCACCTAATACTTGCTATCGGTCTAGTAAAGTAGTCAATTGCTTGGGGCCAATTTCGCAACTCCTACCAGCACTTTTCCACACTCGCTATATTTACTTTATTGTTTCTTAATCTAAACAGCCCCTACTTTTTATTTACGTACTCTTTATTATCCCGCAAACCTATCCGACAACACCTACAAAGTACTTCTAGTTTCATACTTGTGCTAGGTAAAGCGAACGTCAAGCGTGCGTAGAGTTGTTTCGGTGGTCGATAGAACTTGAGGGAATATTTTTTCTACCTTTAGCTCCTCATTGGGTTTGACACTCTTACTTATCAAAAACTGTTGTGATCCCCTATACTTGTGGGTTATCAAGATGTGGTGGAGAAAACAGAGGAGGAAGGGGAACAATGAGAACGCACTGTGCGAAAATCCCCGTCCAACACCTTATATGAGGGCATTTCCGAGTAACTGACTCGTGGGCCCAGGCGATCCGATCAAATCCCGCAACAGTCGCGTGCATGATACATGGCGAAAAAGGTGACACGAAGATTGAGGCGGCCTGCCTAATCCGTCCCGATTACTGCAGCCTCCCCCGTCCGACGCGCTTCCCAAAATTTGAATCCCGTGAAATCCGCAGATAGCAGAGCAACCCGTCAGACGGAAGATTTTTCCCATATCAACACTAGAAGCTCAACAATGAAAGTTCACTCGAGAAAACAAAGAATGGATCAAGGCGACTGAACAAGCAGTTGAAGTCATCATGAATGTTCATTCGACCTCTGGACAAGACATTTCCGAAGCGCAAAAGCTGAATCGGAGAGGCTATCAACCCCTTCTCCACTCGAACCCTGAACCATTTGGGGGCTAATGATGAAGCTATGTACCTAGGGTAGGGTCATAGGCCTGACCTAGACACCCTCCCCTAGGACATCACCCTAAAGCCAGAATCATTCAAAGGGTACCATCATCCACTCAACCAGAGACGTTCCACTCGGAAGAATCAATGTCGCTCGACCGTTGCAGAAGCCACTCGATGAGCAGAAGATCTAAAGCCACTCTGCACGAACAATGGTCGAGCATTTACTTATAGGCTTAATTGTCATTTATAGCACTTAATTACTAGCGTTACCAGTAACGCCCTCCTCTTAATGTACCTTAAACCTCTTGTAATGTGGGCTGGCTGGGGTCCTGGCGCACTCTATATAAGCCACCCCCTCCACTGGCACAAGGGTTCGCATCTTTTGTAAACTCACACGCACACATATAATCCAGTTGACCGCCTCAGGGCACCGAGACGTAGGGCTGTTACTTCTTCCGAGAAGGGCCTGAACTCGTAAAACTCGTATGTACAACTGCTCCATAGCTAGGATCTTGCCTCCTCATACCTACCCCCCATTCTACTGTCAGTCTTAGATCCACGACAACCGTAACTAAGTTTCTAAGGGTGGTAGCACCCCAGACCCCCTTGTGACGATCGATGGATTTTGAGGAGACCCCAAACCTAACCTATTTCTTTCTAGCCTCTCCAAATCTCGAGGACGAGATTCATTTTAAGGGTGGTAGGTTGGTAACATCCCAAAATTCTAAATTTTGGAATGTTATATTAAATAGATAGTTTTTGTTCATTGTTTGTTTGTTGTGTGATTGATTGACTGAAAGTGAGTGAAATTGAAAGTTTTGAAAGTTAAATGAGAGGGAACAAAAGGACTTTCCCAAACTTCCATTTTTGCATTTATGATCTACGTGAATTCAAATTCTTTTCACCATAAAACCCTAGAGAGAAGATGACATGACTTCTTCCATTTAAATAAATGAAAAGGGTTTTGAAAAGGTTTGAATTTTATTTGGAAATATTTCAAATCCAGAAACTCTAAGTAACTCAATGATTTTCATGAGGGAAGATAAAATGACTTCTTCAAAACCTACGAAATATGAGTCGGGAGTTTCAAAGAATCAAATTTAAAATCCTTTTGAAATTATTTTCAATTTGGATTTATTTGAGTTTTATTCAAATTATTTTTCTCCAAAAAATAAAATACATGGAAAATACGGTAAACTGATTCCCTACATCAGAAAATTGGAGAGAAATAGATTTGAAATCATTTTGGTATTTTTGAAATGATTTTTATTGGATTTTATTAGAGCAGTAGTACGGTTTACTTTATTTAAAATTTAATGGATTTTTATTTGAAGCTAGAATAATGTTCATGTTGTAGAAAATAATTTTCCAAAAATTTGGATATATTATATGCCTATATATTATTTTCTTTTCTTTTCCTTTTTCTTTTTCCTTTTTCTTTTTCCTCTCTGTTAAAAAAACTCCTTCCCCGAACTGGGCCAGCCTAGCATCTCGCCAGGCTGCGGCCCAACCCGCCACCGCCATCAATGCCGTCTCCGACGGGGACTCCTCCCTAGAGTCCGCCGCGCCGCCGCCTCCTCTGCCCCTTCCCCACGCCTCGGAGCCACCCCTCCCCGCCTATTTAAGCCGCAGCCCCGCCGCCCTCTCTCTCTCCTTGCGCCGCCGCGCCGCTGCAGCAACTCGCCGCCGCATCTCGCCGCCACAACCGCCGCCTGCCGCTGCCACTGCTGCCGCACCCAAGCCGCGCTGCACAGCCGTTCTCCGCCCCGCACCGCCATGCCCCGTTCCGCCATCGCCGGAGTTCATTGCCGCCGCCGCCGGTTTTCTCGCCAAAGCCGACCGAACTGGTAAACTGTTCGGCCCGATTTATTTTCTTTTTAGGGTTTTGGTTTTTCTTCGGTTTTCCGTTTAAAAACCCGGTTTTAACCTAGTTAATTAGTGAACGTTCGCTGGTTAGGTCTTCACGGCAAACAGAATTTGTTCGTTAGCTTCCCGCAGCGAACGTTCGTTCGGTAGAGTACTTCTTTTTCTTTTCGGCTAGGGACCCATCCACGAATATTTTTATTTACAGTTTAGTCCCTATTCTTCAAACGCTCGCTACTTTTCGCTCGTTTATCCAAATCCAAAGCCCACTTGTTCGTTATAATCTCCTCTATCCAGTAAAACAACTTAAACATATTTTTGAAAGTTTAAAATTTGAATTCAAATAGATTTTTATTTGAACTTCGTTTGATCATAACTTGAGTTTTATAACTCCGTTCGAGTTGATTCTTTTTGCAAATCGAAGCTCTTGACCTAAACTATCTGATAAGGCCAAATTCACCCAATTTTGGTACTATGAGAAATTGTTTTCTGTTGCAAGAGTCAATTTCTTGTGTTTGAAGTTTTCCGAGATCTTTTCTTCGATTCTTTTGCTTGATTGCTTATGTGTGGTTACTATTGCTTACTCATGATAGATTGACCGGAGTGAGACGAGTAGAACTATCAGGAGTTATGAGTGCGAATCATCTTCATCAACAGTATAAGGCAATTTCACACTTTGATCATATTTTTCATACAGTTTTTATGCATTAGTTTCACCCTCAAACATTGCATGAGTAGGATGTGATAACATGTTGGTATTTGGGAAGTAGACGATGAGGTAGAACCTATTGCCCTTTTTGTTATCGAACCCTGGGAGTTACTTCTACGTTATGCTTATACTGCCAGGCTATGCTCGTAGATGTGGATTGGGTTTGAGTGTATCCATGACAGATGTGAGATTGTTAATTAATGGTTAACTTAAGGTGGCTACTTAAATACACATCTGGGTGGATTGGTTGCGGGCACCTGGAGAATCCAGTGTTGTCCTAGGATATCGTGGAGTACCTGTGTGATGATCCTATGGTTCGCCACCCAGGCTCAAAGGGATCATAAGATTATTCATGCTAGAATCTTCCGTGTGCGGCCACAAGCTATTATGGGCTCTAGCATAGTTGAGTAAGTTGCATGACCTCTTCCAGTGGTAGGATAGCAGATGTAGGGGATGTAGGTTGGTACTGTCTACCCGGGGTTGGAGTTAATGCTTCTGAAAGACTGTGTCTTGGTCATCCGTTTCTCAAACACCATGTAGTGCGAGAAATCCAACGGAGGAGATCGAGTCTTGTGGGGAAAAGTGCGCAAACCTCTGCAGAGTGTATAAACTAATCATGGTTAGCCGTCTCCCCGGTTATGGACATCTTGAGTATCTGGATCTTGGATTATCATGTTGATCTCATCACTCTATTAATTAATTTGGTTGGGTTATTAATACTGTTTAATTGGGATTAAGTTGGAGGAACCTTCTCAATGTTTAACGACTACTATGATAGTTAAATAAAACATATTCCTTTGTTGTACGGAAAAATTGTCTTTTCGCAAAAACTTTATAACCATAGAGCTTCCACCAGCCAAATATGCATGTAGTGATAGCTATTATTCAGCATTATCCTATGGTGTGAATTTTCCAGTACATTCAATGTACGACCCTTTGTGGCTGCAACGTCTCATGTTTGCAGGATTCTTACGACTAGTAAGTGATATGTTAGGGTTACGATTTCTACACTCAACTTTGCCGTTGGTGTTGATGGGAATCCACAACCTTGTTGTTACTTCCGCTATTTGGATTGAGGTAATAGTATTTACGTTACTTTATACATGTGATTTACCTCTGTTATAAATCCTTGAGTACGGTGTGTGTCAGCATACCGATCCAGGGATAACACTTAAGCACAGAGACTTGACCGTCCGATGTCGGGTCGCTACATAGTGACTAGAGAACCCTACCAATCACTATCTTATCTGGAAGATTAACTCCCACTTGATTCAGGCGATTGTACTACCCAGACATTCTGAGTACATGCTCACTGGATGAGCCATTCTCCTTCATCCTGTAGGCAAAGTACTTGTCAGAGGTCTCATACCTCTCGACCTGGCCATGAGTCTGAAATACCAAATTCAACTCTTGGAACATCTTATATGCTCTGTGGCATTCAAAACATTTTTGAAGTCCCAGTTCTAAGCCGTAAAGCATGGTGCACTAAACTATCAAGAATTCATCATATCCAGCTTGTCAAACGTTCATAATGTCTACATCTGCTCCTGCAATAGGTCTGTCACCTAGTGGTGCATGTAGGACTTAATTCTTCTGTGTAGCAACGGGGATAATCCTCATATCACAGACCTAGTCCATATCATTGCTACTATCATCTTTCAACTTAGTTTTCTCTAGGAACATATAAAAACATAGGGGAGCTACAACACGAGCTATTGATCTACAACATAGATATGCAAATACTATCATGACTAAGTACATGATAAATTAAGTTCAATTAATAAAATTACTTAAGAACTCCCACTTAGATAGACATCCCTCGAGTCATCTAAGTGATCAATATTGGGAAAGTAGTAATTCAAAAAATTTCCTACGATCATGCAAGATCTATCTAGGAGATGCATAGCAACGAGACGGGAGAGTGTGTCCACGTACCCTCGTAAACTGAAAGCGGAAGCATTTAGTAACGCGGTTGATGTAGTCGAATGTCTTCACGATCCAACCGATCCAAGTACCGAATGTATGGCACCTCCGTGTTCAGCACACGTTCAGCACGATGACGTCTCTCGGGCTCTTGATCCAGTTGAGGACGAGGGAGAGTTCCATCAGCACGACGGCGTGTTGACGGTGATGATGAAGTTACTAGCGCAGGGCTTCGCCTAAGCACTACGACGATATCACCGAGGTGTGTAACTGTGGAGGGGGGCACCACACACGACTAAGAGAAGACTTTGTGTGCCTTTGGGTGCCCCCTGCCCACGTATATAAAGGAGGGAGGGAGAGAGACCAGCCCTCCTAGGGGCGTGCCAAGTGTAGGGAGTCCTACTAGGACTCACAAGTCCTAGTAGGATTCCCTTTCCTTTTCGGAGTAGGAAAGAAGGAAAGGAGGGAGAGGGAGAAGGAAAGGGGGTCGCGCCCCACCCCTTGTTCAATTTGGTTTGGGCAGGGGGAGGCGCACGCCACCTCGTGGGCCTTCTTTCCTCTCTCCACTAAAGCCCAATAAGGCCCATTAACTTCCCCCGACGAATTCCCGTAACTCTCCGGTACTCCGAAAAATACCCGAATCACTCGGAACCATTCCGATGTCCGAATATAGCCTTCCAATATATAGATGTTTACCTCTCGACCATTTCGACACTCCTCGTCATGTCCGTGATCTCATCCGGGACTCCAAACAAACTTCGGTCATCAAATCACATAACTCATAATACAAATCGTCATCGAGCGTTAAGCGTGTGGACCCTACGGGTTTGAGAACTATGTAGACATGACCGAGACACATCTTCTGTCAATAACCAATAGCGGAACCTGGATGCTCATATTGGCTCCTACATTTCAACGAAGATGTTTATTGGTCAAACCGCATAATAACATACGTCATTCCCTTTGTCATCGGTATGTTACTTGCCCGAGATTCGATCGTCGGTATCATCATACCTAGTTCAATCTCATTACCGGCAAATCTCTTTACTCGTTCTGTAATGCATCATTCCGTAACTAACTCATTGGTAACATTGCTTGCAAGGCCCATAGTGATGTGCATTATTGAAAAGACCCGGAGATACGTCTTCGATACACGGAGTGACAAATCCTAATCTTGATCTATGCAAACTCAACAAAAACCATCGGAGACACCTATAGAGCATCTTCATAATCACCCAGTTATGTTGTGATGTTTGATAGCACACAAGGTGTTCCTCCGGTATTCGGGAGTTGCATAATCTCATAGTCAAAGGAATATGTATACACTAGTGCGCGTCGGTCCTAAACAAACGGTTTTTAACCCCTTTTTGCGATGGCATTTGGAACCGCCGCGAAGTGAGTGTGGGCAATAGGGGTGTCCTTCCCACACGACCCAGAAACCGTCAGGGATAGGGCCCCTACAGTACTCCTACTCGTTTCTGCTTGCATTGCCATCGCAGTGGGTATTCTGTGGTGCTACGTTTATGATGCGCGGCCCATCATAAACGGTTCACCATTAAGAAGATTAGCTAATCGTCATACGAGTGTCGGACAGGATTACGAAACGCCGGACCATCGTAACATCGTCAACTACCGCACACGCTATCCTATGGTGCAACATTTACGATGCATACTTCATCAGAAACAGTTCATGGTTTGCGAATCGTGTATGATAAGGCAACTAACACAAACGTCTAATTTGCCTACTGAAAGATCGTGGATGTCGCCTAGAGGGGGGTGAATAGGTTTTTTAATATAATTACGGTTCAGGCTTGAACAAATGCGGAATTAACCTAGCGGTTAATTTGTCAAGTACAAAACCTAAAACGGCTAGGCTCACCTATGAGCACCAACAACTTATGCTAAGCAAGATAAACAACTATGTGATAGCAAGATATATGACAAGAAACAATATGGCTATCACAAAGTAAAGTGCATAAGTAAAGGGCTCGGGTAAGAGATAACCGAGGCACGCGGAGATGACGATGTATCCCGAAGTTCACACCCTTGCGGATGCTAATCTCTATTTGGAGCAATGTGGAGGCACAATGCTCCCCAAGAAGCCACAAGGGCCACCATCATCTCCTCACGCCCTCGCACAATGCAAGATGCCGTGATTCCACTAAGGGACCCTTGAGGGCGGTCACCGAACCCGTAGAAATGGCAACCCTTGGGGGCGGTCACCGAACCCGTACACTTTGGCAACCCTTGGGGGCGGTCACGGAACCCGTCAAATTGCTCGAGGCGATCTCCACAACCTAATTGGAGACCCCGATGCTTGCTCGGAGCTTTACACCACAATGATTGAGCTCCGAACACCACAAAGGTTGGGGTTAACTCCCCAACGACACCACAAAGCTTCACCACAATGGAATATGCCTCCGAGGTGACCTCAACCGTCTAGGGCGCCAAAGCACCCAAGAGGAACAAGCTCAATGGTACCAAGCACCCAAGAGTAATAAGCTTCTCAACTTGTAACTTCCACGTATCACCATGGAGAACTCAAACCGATGCACCAAATGCAATGGCAAGGGCACACGGAGTGCCCAAGTCCTTCTCTCCCAAATCCCACCAAAGCAACAAATGCTAGGGAGGAAAATGAGAGGAAGAACGAAGAAGAGAACACGAAGAACTCCAAGATCTAGACCCAAGGGGTTCCCCTCACATAGAGGAGAAAGTGATTGGTGGAAATGTGGATCTAGATCTCCTCTCTCTTTTCCCTCAAAAACTAGCAAGAATCCATGGAGGGATTGAGAGTTAGCAAGATCGAAGAAGGTCAACAATGGGGGAATAACACAAGCTAAAGAGATAAGGTTCATCGGGAAAGAAGACCCCCTTTTATAGGAGGAAAAAAATCGAACCGTTATGTGCTCAGCCCGCACACGAGTGGTACAACCACTCAGGCGGATGAAGCAAGGAAATGGAGCAACAAAACATGAACCTTGGGGCGGTAGTAAGCGGTACTACCGCTCACCCCAGCGGCACTACCGCTGGAGGAGCAGAACACGGGACCAAATGAGGCAGGGCAGAGCCGAGTACGGCGACAGTAATGCAGTAACGGTACTACCGCCCGACCGGAGCGGTACTACCGCTTATAGGTGGTACTACCGTGCCTTACTGCCGTGCATCTACTGCTAAATCCGACACGAAAAGTGCAGGACCCAAAATTGAGGCAGTAGTAGTAGAGCGGTACTGAAGCGGTACTACCGCATGACGAGCGGAACTACCGCTACCGACCACGGCACTACCACAGGGAGAAAACCCAAAACTGCCATAACTTCTTCATGAGAGCTCCGAATTGAGCAAACTCAAGCTTGTTGGATAGAGGAAGACGAGAGCATCAAAACAACGACCGAGAAGAACCGACATAACCTCCAACATCAAAAAAATCATAGAATATGCGAGTGAACTCCATTTTTGATGAATTCGAGCTTGTCACCAAGATAACCATAAGCTCCAAAACTCACAAAGATAAGAACCAAACAAGAACCAATAAAATGATGCAAGGATGCAAAGGTTTGAGCTCTCTATGAACAATACGATCAAGCTACTCATCGAGAGCCCCCCTTGATAGTACGACAATCGATCCTATAACCCGGTCTCCCAACTACCACCATGAGACCGGTAAAATAGAAAACCTATCAAAGGGAAACCTTTGCCTTGCACATAGTCCACTTGAGCTAGATGATGATGATCTTGACTCCCTCAAGTTGGACCACCTTTCTTGATTGCGTTGGCTCGGTGAAGACTAGTAGATTGCTCCCCCATACTCCACCATGGGTGAGCCACTCTTTGGCACATCTTCACAAGTCCATTGCCACCACAATGGATGGCAAACTTCAAGCATACGATGTATTTGTGATGATCCTACTTGAACTTGCACACCACAACCTAACCCCACAGAGAACTCTCACGAAAACCATGGGCTAGTACACAAAGCGTAATTGACAATGCTTACGATACCATGGGATCGCTTGATCCCTCTTGGTACATCTTCTATGCTTTATGTGTTGATCAACTTGATTCACTCTTTGACTTAGTCTTGATCAACCTTGAATCTTTCCAACTCTCTTCATTTGGATGATGTCTTGAAGGTAAACATGAATGATCACACACTCTTCTTCTTCAAGACATGCTTGTAATAAGTTCACCCCTCACAAGACCAATCTTTGGATAATTCCTTAATAGCACCTTGGTCATCACAAACTCTCCTTGAAACCAAAAAATGGACTCCAAGAAAATCCTACGGACAAACCCTTCAAATATAACTCAAGGCAACCATTAGTCCATAGAGATTGTCATCAATTACAAAAACCAAACATGCGGGCACCACATGTTCTTTCACCCGCACCATTTGTGATATTGTCTGACATTGCACATAGTTTGCAAACGGCAACCGTGTGCATGCTTGCACACATTTCCTCTCTGTGAACCCGGATTATGGTGCATATCGCAAACGTTTGTGTTTTACCAATCGTGTGTGCTGTAACAACCTGGAGAGCATAATTTCACCCTAATTTAATTGCTGATTTTCCAAATCGTACCAGATTTGGATTTGAATTTGAATGTATGCTACAGCTTTATTCATATCCATCAGGTTCAAACAATCAATGCATTATTCGATTCATAGGTACATATGTTCAAGAATTACATAAGAACCAAATAAAGAATGATGAACCACACTTGTATACTTGTACTATTAAAGACGGTAATGAAAGAGGCGAAATATATTCTGGTTGCTGAACAAGGTGAAGCGGAATGCCCATATTGTGTCCTCCTCCATACAGAAGGCACACACGAATCTAGTCAAACCCCTTGTGATGGCCGACCGCCCATCCTTCATGATCTTCATGAAAACATCTAGATAATCATCGTGTTCTGGTATAAATACTTTAACCTTTGCATGCCCACCAATCATGTAGTTTGAGAGGTAATCTTGAGTAAACTGCTTTGGCAACCACTGCAAAGGAAAAATATTCAGACATTGTCATCTAACACAACTCATTATGGGCAGTAAAAAGAAGGCTGCAGAGTTCTTACTTACCATCCTGCAGTTCGCTGTTGTCTTGGATAAAGTGTAAACAAATAGTTTAATTGCCATCTTTGGACCCATTTTACTAACAATCTTTATCAGCTTCCTCACTTGATCCTGGTTCATCGATATCACATTGCCCCATATGCAGAAAGGGCCGAAGCGCGGATCTTTACCAATGACGTATGTACCTAAAAGCACCAAGTTAATATTAGAAGCTAAATAGCAATTGCACAATGATGTAGCACAACACTCTTTTATAATATGTCTATATACATCTGTATGTGGTAGTCCATTTGAAATATCTAAAAAGACAAATATTTAGGAACGGAGGGAGTATCTTATAACATCCAATATACTCACATATTAGATGAATTAACATATTATATTATGGGACAGAAGGAGTTTAGTGCATTCTTACAAATTATCGACTGATTAACTGTTGTTGTATCCAGGGGTTACAGTTAGTTTGAGCTAGTTCAGGCTCACATAGCCTAAAGTATATCTAAACATGAGGGCTAGTTTGAGCTAGTTGCATCTATAACCCACCAAAAAATATCCATCCCAAGAGGTGCTAATTGGAGCTAGTTCTCCTAGTGCATTTATTGTCAATTTAAGCCTGCCATCCAAACAACTCTTTGGATGGAGTTAGTTCAGGGTTAGTAATGAGCTAGAAACTAACTCTAACCTTTAGCTAAGTTGAGTATCCAAACAGGGTTGTGTTGTTGTTGTTGTTGTTGCTGTCGCTCTTCTATGTATATCTAGACATCATTAGAACATTAATGTAACACTCTTCCTTATTGCTATGTAGCCTAGGATTGCATATTTAGACATTAAGTACACTGCATGTTGCCATGTAGCCTCGGATATATTACATATGGCCCTAGTTAACCTAATGATAAATAGGTTGCGGATATATTCAGTTAAAAGTCCGATTCACCGATTAGTCCCTTATCAGCCGGCGACCTATATGGTACCAGCGACCGATATCTTGAACAGTGAACAGATATAAGCCATGGGTTGAAACTAACCTCGATGGAAAACAACAGTCATTCCCAAAATTGTCCTATGTAGGTACATCGAGAAGCATGTTAAGCACAACAGTTCATACTTGCACATATAGAACATCACGTTGTGAATAACTGGAATAAGCAAGGCATACTACGAACAACCAAAGATAGCATTTGAAACTAGACATATGCTAACTACAAACAACCGAACAATCAAAAAACTTTAAAAGATGCATATGCTAGCTATAACAGGCTTAACAGGAAGCAATTATATGCATTCCTATCGGTATGTTTAAAACTGGAATGATGAAATGTACCGCACAGTAAATAATTGCACATATAGAGCATCACATTGTGAACAACTGAAATAAACAAGGCATACTACAAACAACCAGATATAGCAATTAAAACTGGCCATATTCTCACTACACTACAAAAGGGACTCGACAAAACAAATCATGGGTTTCCCCCTGTGAAGAGGCACGATAAAACAAATCATAGGTTTCCTCACTTGTCACAGATGGGCTCGTTCCCGTGGGAAGAGCACGGACCCTGGATGCGCTCCATGTTGTCCCAGATGGGCTCCTTCCCCTTGGAAGAGCACGGCTGTAGGGTGCCCTCCCTGATGTCGCAGATGGGCACTTTCCCCTTGGAAGAGCATATGGGTTCTTTCCCCTTGGAAGAGCCGGAGATGGTGCCCTCCTCGTGGTCGCCATCGATGAGGTCTGACTTGGAAGCTGTGGATCCCAAGCCAGCGTCGCAGAACGTGTCCTTCAGAAATGGCAAAAGGGGCTCGATGGCGATGTAGAATGGAAAATTGTTGACAGCGAGCGAGAGGAGATCAGCGGCGGGGCCATGGATGAGATCGACGGTGGTTGAACCCGAGGGGTTGGGTGTGGGCCATTTAACCTGTGACATAGCCCGCCTCAGGCCGTCGCTGTCGATGACCTCGATGTCATAGCCGACGGACAAGACATGCCCGCATACTCTAGCCCGCTGCTTGAGTGCCTGCCGCCTATAATGGTCGTTAGCTTCCTCGGAAACGTCGGGCTAAGAGACTGCTATACACCTCTTTTGGGCCAGTTGCTCCTCGAGCTCCACGGGAAGTGTAGCCGGGATTAGGCTGCGATGCTCTGGAGTGGGGGTGGGGATGGGGATGGGGATCTGTGGGAAAGGGGGCATTTGGCAGGCGTCATCAAAGAAACTCAGGGCGGCCTGGGTATGGAGATCGGTGGGTAAGCTGCATGGGCAAACCGGCAGATGTTGACAATGGAGGCTTTGTGGCGGCGGCAGCAGCGGCGGCGGGGACCTTGCTAGGGTTTCGAGCGAGGGAGGGTGTGTGTGTGCGCGCGCATGCCCGAGAAGGTTTTGGTGTGTGTGTGTGTGTGTGTGTGGAGAGGGGGGCGGGGTGTTTGAGGAAATGAGGCGGGTACTGAAAATTTTACTACACGGGAGTCAAACGCGGGATTGAAATGCCGGGCTATTGAAAATTTTGATGATTGTGCATCGCACACGGTCTGGAGATAACAACCGTGTGTTATGAAACAGAAAAACCCTCGAGGTGAGTAGATATTTTCTAGGGATTCAGGTGGGATTGGGAACAAGAAACATCGCACACGGTCCGAAGATAACAACCGTGTGCTATGAAACAGAAAAACCCTCAAAGTGGGTAGATATTTTTGAGAGGGGGAGCCTCGTGGAGCCCAGTGTACTGTGCGGATGTGTGCGTGACAGGTGCACCGGCATGGCACACGGTTAATTTGAGTGAACCGTGTCTCTTGCGTCATCCGACTTATCTAATGTTCATAAATTTGGCGAAAAATGACGCGGAAGAGGGTCAGAACACGAACACACTTGCATGTGGACCAAATTTATGTATCAAAAGGGTGGTTTGATTTTCAAATACCAAATGCAACTTCGATGTGGCACCTCTCTCGTAAAGTGCATTGTATTGCTTGCCCCCACCCCCCTCGTGTCGGCATGAAGGGAATCCTAAGCTATGAATGCATGCCCCCTCCTCCCCAACCGAGGCAAAGTGTGAAGTAGCTAGCAGCGCCCCTCCTCCCTCGTGTCGGCATGAAGGGAATCCTAAGATATGAATGCATCCCCCCAACCGAGGTTCATTCACCTAGCAAAGTGTGAAGTAGCTAGCAGCCCCCCTCCCTCGTGTCGGTACGAAGGGAATCCTAAGCTATGAATAAATGCCCCCCAACTGAGGTTCACCTAGCAAAGTGCGAAGTAGCTAGCAGCCCCCCTCGCGTCGGGATGAAGGGATTCCTAAGCTATGAATGCCCCCCAACCGAGGTTTACCTAGCAAATTGTGAAGTAGCTAGCAGCCCCCTCCCTCATGTCGGCATGAAGGGAATCCTAAGCCATGAATGCATGCCCCCCCAACCGAGGTTCACCCTAGAAAAGTGCAAAGTAGCTAGCAGCCACCCCTCCCTCATGTCGGCACGAAGGTAATCCTAAGCTATGAACGCATGCCCTCCCCCCCTCGACCGAGGTTCACCTAGCAAAGTGCGAAGTAGCTACCAGCCCCCCTCTCGTGTTGGCACGAAGGGAATCCTAAGCTATGAATGCATGCCCCCTCCCCTCCCCAACTGAGGTTCCCCTAGCAAATTGCGAAGTAGCTAGCAGCCCCCACCCCTCGTGTCGCCACGAAGGGAATCCTATGCTATGAATGCATGCCCCCCAACCGAGGTTCACCTAGCAAAGTGCGAAGTAGCACCCCCCCCACACACACTTTCAGTCGGCGGGCCAGAGAGGCATATATCTCACCAACATGGATTGTAAAACGGACCAAGAATAATCCACCTTTGTCGTACAACCTCTCTCTTGTTGTTGGTCAAGGTGATGGTCGTCCATGCGACCCCGGAGATGGGCTAGCTCGCCAATAATCGCGCAAGTAGCAAGTCCCCGAAGACAACCACTGCATGTGTGTGGCCCAAACATATGTATGGAGAGGTGTGTTTTTGAGTAAAAATGGAACAACTTTGATGTGGAACCGTGATTTCAAACTAGAAATCCACAGACTGAGTGAGGGTTAGGTTGACGATGCATATGTATGTTACACCACACTTCAAGCCAACGACGGGGATTCATGTATGCATGCATGCATAATATATGTGCTCAAACTTAATTAGGTCTGAATCTCACCATGACCTATACTACGATAACACGAACCAAATGAAGAATCCACCATGGTAACTTATCTTGTTGTTGGTCAGGTGATCATGGATGCCCACGCGGGCCCACGAATATATAGGCTTGTCGCCGATAACCACGTGAGGGAGTGTACCGTTCGAAGGCAACCACTACATGCATATGTATGGAGGTGATGCGTGCATGCATGGTTGAATACACAACATTGATGTGGCATGTGTGTCAAAAATCATACACTATCTCCCCACACAGAGTGAGATCGGTTCATGATGTGTCGTTGTACTAGCCTCTTCGACTCGATGGGAGGGACTCATGCATACTCATGCATGCGTGTGTGCTCAAGCTGTATCATACATGTCATCCCAGAGCAAAAATAATAATCCCCTCCTAAGTCAAATTAACCTCTCTTGTTGTCAGGAAAAAAGTAGTGATGGACCAAGCGGGCCCACAAATGGAAAGCATCGATATCGCTGATAACCGCTTAAGTGGGTGTGAGAGGACAACCACCATCACTTTGCATGTGGGCCAAACATATATATGTTGAAAACCCAAAATGCACAACTTTGATGTGCCACATGCCTTAAAAACCGTAAACCATGCACCCACACAGAGCGAGGTTCATATCAAGCGTACTACATATGATGGTCCCATTCCCTCCTCTTCACCGCATACTATATGCTCCTGCCGTAATATATGTAACCCAAAAGAATCCTCATCGATGGTGAAATTAATTAACCTCTCCCGATGTAGGTCAAAGTGATGCATGCATGCATCGACGATGGCCTCGTGGGCCCACAGATGGAAGCGTCACACGTGAGTGTCCTAGCTAGGATATGTATGTGGCCCAAAAAGGTGTTGTGTGATGTTTGAATAGCCAATTTCACAATTTTAATGCGGCACGTACCTCGGAAACCAAAAAGTCCCGACACTGAGTGAGGTGTACTTGTTCACGGATGCGTACGTATAGTATATATGCTAGTCCCCTCCCACCTCTTCGACGCGTACTATATACCACCATAACACAAACAAAAAATTCCAACTTGCTGGTCAAATTAACCTCACTACCGGCTGTTCGTCAAGTGATGGACGATGACCTCGTGGGCCCACAAAAAGCATCACACGCGATTATCAAGTGTCGTGTAGGACAACCATCGACCGCATGTGGCCAAAACATTTATGTATGACAGGGTTGTGTAATGTTTTAAATAATGAGTTCACGACTCTGATGTGGCACCGGCCTGCCTAACAAAACGTCCAACCCACACGGTGGCTCACAACTCATAGTGTACTGCGAGCCACCCTCCACCCCCAAACGCACACACCCACACACACCGCGAATCTACCGCAACTATGATGCATGTTAAATTAATTAAACATACATGTTACCAAATGAGGGATGTTTTAATTTCAAAAAAATCACAGAAATCATTAAGACATTTTAGTACATTGATTGATTGATTTTCTACGGGTATAATGTGCAAAAATAAAACTTGAGCTATATGCACACGTGACAGTGCACCTAAATGGATTGCAAAAACACATGTGTCTCACTGGGTGCATGTTTACTCCCAGTGCAACAAATTTCAAGCATTGAGAATCTTGATTTTTAAATTCTAGTACATCCAAAACTTATTTGAAGTTCATGAAACTTATTGTGTTGTCATATGGACACCAATACAATGTGGCATTGTACTTTTTTGGTCAAATTTGAGACCAGTTTTGATGTAATCTTTATCTAATTATAGACGGGAGATTATTAATAATTGGGAACCAATATCCCAAATGGATTATTTATTCGAACCGTGAGCGTTAGACCAACAATGGATACGTGCCATGCTTCGGTTAAGCAATAAAGCGGAAGCATTAATCATCCAAATAGAAAAACAATATACGTGCCACCACGTGACCCGTGTGGCATGCGAGCAGGCGTGAGTTGATGGGACGCGTCCACCATGCAGGTAGACGGGGAGGCATGCATGCAGGTGTGTGAATTGACGGAGGCGTGCTTGTTGCGCAGTGTCATCGGGAGGCTTGCGAGTAGCTGTGTGAAACTTTGGTAGGCATTCCAGCAGTCTGGTGCGTAGGCTCATTGGGAGGTGAGCCATCGGTTTGACCACCGCCCGCCTCTCTCCCACTACTCCCACTACTCCATATTAATGGTGCGCCCGAGCGGCCGCACCCCCCATCCTCACTATGCACACACAATCCACTCTCTCTGCTTGCATCCTCGACGCCGCTCTCAATCCTCAAAGCCGTTAGTGTATGAGGATGCCACCAAAGCGCCTCATTGGAGGGAGTGGCGATGCCGGGGCTGCTAAAGCATCGGAGCACGGTATGGAGATGGAGACATAGGTTGCCGTCACAGCCGGTGAGTTATCGCTGCACCCTGACGTCGTCGACGGCGTTGAGCTTCCACAGCCGGAGGCGGAGTTCCACACTGACTTCAACGACCACTATGGCGACGACTCCGACGACGACTCCGACGACCACTCCGATGACGACTCCGATGACGACAGACAGCTGGTTAGTCATCTATACCCATTTATGTGTCAAATAAATCATAGGGTTTCTCTGGTTACTCCTGCCTCCCCCTTTTTGGAATAGAAATCCTATGGTTATGTTCTCCCAATCCATGAAATCTGAGTAAGTTTCGCTAGATCCGTGTATTGTATTGATTATTTGAATGGTACATCTGATAAGTGATTAGTTGTTTCATCTGTGCAAATGATTTCTGCTAGTAATCCGACTAGGGTTACTGTTCATGCTAATAATTCCTAGCCAGGGCTTGAAAATTGATATTCAATGACCTACATATGTTTGTGCCATTGTTTTCTTCAAGATTGGTCTATACATAGACGACTGCGCTTAAAAATTGAATCATAATCTCTGGATATGTATAAATAAATAGCCATAAATTCCTAACCCTACTTCACGGCATGTAATCATTGATTTGATGCCAAATTTGTTTTACTATTTGTATAGGTGTTGTCTTATGATGTGGACAGCGAGGATGAAGATGTCCAGAGGAGGTACAACAGGCAAAACCTGAGGGAGCTTTATGCGGGAATGCATAATAGGCGTATTAGGACCTGGAACGACGGCTATGGATGCCCATTTTGCAACTAGAAGCTTCATGACGCGTATCTAAGTGTTCTAGCGCATGCAAGAGGACGGGTCGTTGGCTCCTTCAAGTAGAAGTATTCTCGCAGGGTGGCGCACGGCGCGTACACCGAGTACCTGGAGAAGCTTCAGGATCATATCGGTCTGTGAGATGAGATGTGGGATGGATGGAACAATATATGTACGCTTGAGTATGCTTAATACTGTTGAACTATGTACTACTTATGGTTGAACTATGCTTATCTACGTGTACGCTTATTATCTATGTCTGAGTATGTTAAATATTTCGCCAAATTTTGGTAAAAATTACAACAGGGGGCCAATAAACCAGGACGGAGGTAGTACGTCAATCACACATTGTTCCAAAAATTGGAACCGTGTGCAATGACTTCCATTTTGCCTGATGCGTCAATCACACATGGTTAGCTCTAGCAAACCGTCGCCCCAAAATTCTTTGTGGGACAGAAAACCCTCACCACCCAATTCAAAAAAGAAAAAAAGAAAACCCTCACCATCCCCATGTCACAAAACCCCTCACCCTGCCTGCCACCCCCTCGGTGCCTCCGGTACGTTCCCCAATCACACCTGCACAAGCTCCTCCGCGTCTATGCCATGGCACCGCCTATCACGGTGGTAAACGCTTAGCTCGACGCCTGTCGCCGCCGCCAGGCTTCCGGCAAAGCCCACTGCATTTCGCCACTTCCGCTTGTTGCCGCCTATCGCCATCGACTTTCTCAACGCTGCTCGCGGTCGACCCAGCTCTGCTCGGTTGGGGAATCTGCCGTGCTGAGGGTTCTTTCTCATGGACGACAAGGTAACTATTTTAACGAGATATTATCTCATCTCTTATCCCAGTTCATCTGCCTCCTTTAATCACCCGGCGGAAATCGCCGTGAATTCATTTTTATTCGAGCTGATTTGAGGGTTTTGTTTCATTCATAGAATGTACAGTGCGCCGACACTTCAGGACTTGGCGACCGCCGCCAGAGATTTCATCTCATCGTACCAGATAACTTGAGGACGCCCGCGGTATGTTCAATCTCACCCTAAGTCGGTTGGCATGGCCTACTTTCCTGAACATATTCTAAATATTGCTATATTTGGATAAAAGGTGCCACATGCACCATATACGTCAAAGGGGATTCCCCCCTCATCTTTCTATATTAGGCAAATTAATGATGTATTGTTCTTTCGATTACTCTCATATTTCCATGACATCATGTTTACCCTATCTGTTTAATTATAGACTTTTGTCCTTCGATTTCAACTGTTATACAGTTCTTTCAATTTGGGTCCATATTTGCATGTTACCATATTTTCTTTAACAATCCTACCATTTTCTACAGGACATCCCTCACTATGCAACAGATTATGTAGTGCACAATTTTTCCATTTACATACATCAAGGCTCCATGAATGTCATACTGCACACAAACCATGGATTTACAATTGTTGCTACTGTAAGACTTGATGAACGTGGTAACTCCTATTTTGGCACTAGCTTTTGGAATGAAATTGCAAAGTTTTATGTACTGAAAGTTGGCACTAAAATTGCACTGCACATAGAAGGGCCTGGTCATGAGATATATGCTAACTTCCTTGACAAAATCATCCGTCCAGACTTTGTTCGAAGTAAGTTTTCTTTTCAACTATATGCATATGTTGACTTACCCAGCAATGTCAAATGAATTGTGTAGTATTTAAGCAACCAATTGTTATTCCCTTTTCTTACTATATTCCTACCTAATAACTTCTAGTTACCAATACACTTTTCTATTGCCCTGTTTTAACTAAATATTCGCGGTACTCCCATTTCTATTAGAAAGCGCCGCTGACAAGGAGACTCCGGAGGTGGAGAACGGGGCTGCCAACAAGCGGAGGCGAGGCGATCTAGAACCGCAAGCGATTCCGGCAGGCCTGGACTTAATCAGCAGCCTCCCCGATGATATGTTGAGAGTCATCATCTCCCTCCTCCGAATCAAATATGGGGTGCAAACAACCCTCCTTTCCCGGCGGTGGCGCCCCCTATGGAACTCCAGCCCTCTCGACCTCATCGACACCCACGAGCTCTATCATGGCCATCGCAAAAGCTAGGATGGGTTCTCCAAGATCCTCGGCAGTCACCTTGGCCCAACCAAAGGCCTTAGAATGGGCAAGTAATGTTCCAACGACAAGGACCGAGCCAAGATTGACGATTGGTTCCGATCCCCTGCCCTAGATAGCTCGAGGAGCTCACTTTTGATGATGGGCATATGCGGTCACCGCCAACGTCCGCACTCCGCCTCGCGCCCACGCTGCGCATCGCCAAGTTCAGGAACTGCCATTTCCCGCTCCTTAATGATGCGCCCGCTCTTATTCTACCACGACTTAAGCACCTCGAACTCATTGTCGTCTGCCTCTCAAAGGGTGACATGGAGTGCCTGCTCCGTGGCTGTATTGCACTCGAGTACCTTCATCTTTAGGCGATCAATGGGTTGAGTACCTTCCACATCACCTCCATGACTCTCTGGACTATTTATGTGTGTTGCTGGTGTGGCAGGAAGACATCACAAAAGGTGGACCATGGTATGGTCATTCAGGACACACCTGCACTTGAGAGATTACTTCTAGTTGATCAAGAAGGTCCAACAAGAATTAATGTCATTTCTGCGCCGAAATTGACACTGGTGGGCTGCTTGTCAGACAAATACTCCGAACTTGTTATTGGATCCACACCCGTTCAAGTACGACATCCGCCTTCTACCTCTCCTTCTACAAATTAACATTATTTCTAATATTGAAGATGCTTGTTCATCTGTCATTCAGAAAATGATTCCGACAAGCTTGACCCCAAAACTGCACACAGTGAAGGTCTTGGCACTAGAATCTATCGGGCCCGACTTGGAGCAAGTTGTCAGTTTCCTGAGATGCTTTCCGTGCGTGGAGAAGCTATATATCAAGGTGATGTTCCTTTCATGTTAAATGTTAACAGGGAGTTCAATTTGTGACACCTTTTTCCAAGTTCACAATGACAATGTACTATGATTTCTAAAGGTTCTTTTGGAGGATTTCAGTACATACATGCCCCCCCCATATTGGTTGCTTGATCCATATGGTTACAATCAATAAGCATTTCTCCTTTGGATTCATCTGTACTAGTTTTCTTAGGGAACTTCTCATCCACTCCAACCTCTTGCGTAGAAGGCTACATTTTTCTAGAATGTAATAAAATGCCCATGTTAATCATGTCAGATCGAAGATGGCATGTTAGTGCATTTTACAAATCCTGCAAACCAAATAGCTAGGCCTGTAGTAATGTTCGAAACTGCATGTAGGCACTAACACATTTTCTTGTTTTGCAGATTAGGCCAAGTGGTGGCTAATCGGATACAATATAACAATCACGTCGAATGCTTAGATCTGCATCTCTCAGAAATTACTTTGAACTCCTACCGAGGGACCTTACCGGAGATTATATTCGCCAGGTTCTTTGTTCTCAGAGCAAGAGTGCTGAAGGAAATGAGGTTTTCCCTACATTTTTTTCGCCTAAATGAATGGTCTGTTGATCAGCACCGGCGCCTGCGGCAGAATGGAGTAGGCTCCAAAAATGCTGAATTTCATTTTGGAACTTCAGATGACAGAGTAATTGGAACTCATCGGGTCAACCCCATACATGACTTCTTAGTGGCTGACCCCTTTGCAAAAATTACGAGGTTTCGAAGCCAGACTTAGAAGCGGTGATATTAGTTTGAACCTCTCTGATATCCATGTTCGGCGCATTAGCGCGAGCATTTGCAGCTCATGAGCTAAATTTCATTTCTAATATCAGTTTGAACCTTGTAATCTTTGAATTTGAGCCATATAACTCTGGAATTTGTACCTTGTAACATTTCGAGCTTTTGTGGTACAATCGTTGAAATGGCATCGTATGAGACTCGTATATTGCTAGCACTATTTTGACCTTAATATGCAATGGTCTTAGATTTTATTAACCATTCTCGAATCAGTTTACCTTGTCGATCTCACAGCACACGATCTGTATAGCTAACTCGACTGCAATCTTCGACATTATTGCACATAGTTGGTTTCTTCCACCGTGTGCACTGTAGAGCACAGAATTAATTATCGCACTCGAGTGTCCATCATCACCCTTCTGTGTAACTTTGACCTCATCACCTAAGGGTAAACTTATGACCGATGTCATTCCACACACTTCATTTTTACAAAGCTTTTTGCCAATAACGCCCACGATTTGTCCCTCTTCTAGCTGACGTGTGGCCAAACTACTCAGGCGGGAAGCTTGTGCGGTAAACAGTGCGGTAGCGCGGGAACAAGCTCACCGATGATACATTTGGCACCTCTTCGAGCCCACGCCTGTGGTGCAGTTTTGTCAAGCATGCACTGTATTCTGAAATCCTCCGCTTTGAACGCCGTGACAAGATGTGAGGATTACAGGCCGACCGGCCCCCATTTATTACAGCGGCCATTTAACCTACCCTTGTGTCTCTTCAACCTTTCGATCACGCCCCACCATTGCAATAAGCACACCCACCACGAGAAATTCTTAGAGGGTATCCTGCGCGGCTGCCGGCGATGAGCAGCAGTTCACCATGCGTGCCGTGGTGGACACCCACAGAAGGTTCATGGACCTCTCGGTGGTGTACACCAATGACCCAGTCTGGGCGGAGCACTCCATCCACATCATGTAGGTGTTGCTTGCCGAGGAGAAGTACAAGGTGGTCGGGTTCGACCTCGAGTACACCTACGCTCGTGCCGGGTCTCGTCCCAAGGTCGTCGTCGCCCAGATGTGTGTGCGCCACCACGTCCTCGTCTACCACTACTACCTTGGCACAAGGCCTTGTGACTGTTTCGCCAGGTTTGTCAATAGCCGCCACTACATGTTCGCTACGGTGGACATCACCAACAATGTAAAGGCACTCGAGAATTCGGGCATTGCCTGCCAGAATCTTGTCGACATCCAGGTCCAATACAAGATCAGGGGAAGCAAGGAGCATGAGAAGGACTCACTGGTTCACCTCGTCGAGGCCATCATCGACCCCTACTATTGAGACATGAAAGATTCATGCAACAAGGACAAGCGTGCCTGGCACTCGGCATGGATGGAGAAACTCGACGAAGCTCACGTCGTGTACGCGGCCAAGGAGGCGTACACGAGCTACGGCATGTACAGGCGGATCGTTGACATGAGGAAGTCCCTCCTTCCCCAGATAGGCCAGGGATCCAGCCGGAAGCAGAGCAAAGGCAAGCATTGTCGCAATAATAAGTAGATGATTAGATCCTCATTTCTCCTACTTTAGTATGCATGTAATTGCTTTATTTGGTGTGTGGAAATGTTATGTGTGTAGTCACTTGTGTAATTGTATGCTTAATTTGGTTATGCAAAGCTGTCCTTTCAAGTATATATGTTGATGCTCTATAGACAGAGCATAAATGTTGTGCGGACAAAGAAAATCACATCATACATGGACTAAACAATGGAACCCATCGGTGATGTTTTCAAGAATCACTCACAATTGTATACCAGCAATCGTTTGCTCACAACACACATGGCTTGTTAGCAGTAATCGTCTGTGTTGTTATCGGTCTTCGCACATGTTTCCGATTACACACATGTTTGCCTCGTATCAGACACATCTTGTTCATTTGAACCGTTTCTGTTCTGATGTTTCAACACAAAAAGTTCATCTGAGTGAACCGCATGCCGTATATCACACACACCTTTGATCCGGCTAACCGTTTCTTTTCTTTTGCCTAATCACAAACAGTTCATCGGAGTGAACTGTATGCTGTACATCGCACACACCTTCATCTAGTTGCCCGTTTCTTTTGTTCCTCCTCATCGCAAATGGTTAATTGAGCTAAACCGTATGCCCTGCATCGCACACACAACTAAAATTTCAACCATGTTCGATGCATCCTTCATCGCAAACGTTTTGCACCTTTTTTAACGGTTATTTTACACCACCGTTTGTGATTATGGCATCACACACTGTTTCATCGAAGGGTCTTTGATCATAGTGTCGCGTTAGCAGCATCCTGCAATAGTAATAAGTCCTGAAGAAAGCAATAGCAATAGAACTTAACGATCATTATGCTAAGCTAATGGATGGGTCTTGTCCATCATATCATTCTCTAATGATGTGATCCCATTCATCAAATGACAACACATGTCTATGGTCAGGAAACATAACCATCTTTGATTAACGAGCTAGTCAAGTAGAGGCATACTAGGGACATTTTGTTTTGTTTATGTATTCACACATGTACTAAGTTTCCGGTTAATACATTTCTAGCATGAATAATAAAAATTTATCATGATATAAGGAAATATAAATAACAACTTTATTATTCCCTCTAGGGCATATTTCCTTCAATTACGTTATCCAAATCAACTAAACCATGTCCGATCATCACATGAGATGGATTAGTCTTCAATGGTGAACATCTCCATGTTGATCATATCTACTATATGATTCGCGTTCGACCTTTCGGTCTCCAGTGTCATGAGGCCATGTCTGTACATGCTTAGGCTCGTCAAGTTTAACCCGAGTATTCCGCATGTGCAAAACTGTCTTGCACCCGTTGTTTGTTAACGTAGAGCCTATCACACCCAATCATCACGTGGTGTCTCAGCACGACGAAGTATCGCACGGTGCATACTCAGGGAGAACACTTGAAAATTTTAGTAAGGGATAATCGTATAATGATACCGCCGTACTAAGAAAAATAAGATGCATAAAAGATAAACATCACATGCAGTCAAAACATGTGACATGATATGGCCATCATCATCTTGTGCCTTTGATATCCATATCCAAAGCACCGTCATGATCTCCATCAGCACCGGCTTGACACGTTGATCTCCATCGTAGTGTCGTGGTCGTCTCGCCAACTATTGCTTCTACAACTAAGGCTAACGCATAGTGATAAAGTAAAGCAATTACAAGGCGTTTGCCTTTCATACAATAAAGAGATAACTATAAGGCTCCTGCCGGTTGCCAGTAAGTTTTATGAAACATGATCATCTCATACAATAACGTATATCACATCATGTCTTGACCGTATCACATCACAACATGCCCTGCAAAAACAAGTTAGACGTCCTCTACTTTGTTGTTGCAAGTTTTATGTGGCTGCTACGGGCTTCTAGCAAGAACCGTTCTTACATACGCATCAAAACCACAATAGTGATTTATCAAGTTTGTTGTTTTAACCTTCAACAAGGACAGGCCGTAGTCAAATTCGACTCAACTAAAGTTGGAGAAACAGACACCCGCCAGCCACCTTTATGCAAAACTAGTTGCATGTCTGTCGGTGGAATCGGTCTCATGAGCGTGGTCATGTAAGGTTGGTCTGAGCCGCTCCATCCAACAATACCGCCGAATCAAAATAAGACATTGGTGGCAAGTAGTATGATGATCACCACCCACAACTCTTTGTGTTCTACTCATGCATATCATCTACGCATAGACCTGGCTCATGATGCTACTGTTGGGAACGTAGCATGCAATTTCAAAAAGTTCCTACGCTCACGCAAGATCTATCTAGGAGATGCATAGCAACGAGAGGGGGAGAGTGTTTCCATGTACCCTCGTAGACCGAAAGCGGAAGCGTTTGACAACGCGGTTGATGTAGTCGAACTTCTTCTCGTTCCGACCGGTCAAGCACCGAACGTATGGCACATCCGAGTTCTGTACACGTTCAGCTCGATGACGTCCCTCAAACTCTTGATCCAGCAAAGTGTTGAGGGAGAGTTTTGTAAGCACGACTGCATGGTGATGGTGATGGTGAAGTGATCCACGCAGGGCTTCGCCTAAGCAATACGACAATATGACCGGAGGCGTAAACTGTGGAGGGGGGCACCGCACACGGCTAACAATCGTTGTTGTGTGTTCGAGCGGTTCCCCCCTCATATATATATATATATATATATATATATATATATATATATATATATATATATATATATATATATATAGGTTGGAGGGGAGGAGAGGCTGCCAAGGGGGTGCCCCAAGTAGGTCGAATCCTACTTGGGAGCCTCCCAATTCGGCCTCCCCCTTCCATATCCATCCGGAGGGGGAAGGAAGGAGGAGGAAGGATGGATGGAAGGGGGAGCCCGAATCCGTCCCCTTCCTTTCTTCCTTATCCTCTTTCCTTCCCCCTTATTTTGGTCTACATGGGGTGCACCAGCCCCTTAGGGGCTGGTCTGTCCCCCTCTTGGCCCATTCAGGCCCATGTAGTTGCCGGGGCGAAGCCCAGAACCCCTTCCGGTGACCCGATATGCATCCGGTACCCCCGGAACACTTCCGGTGTCCGAATATCATCGTCCTATATATCAATCTTTACCTCTCGGCCATTTAGAGACTCCTCGTCATGTCCGTGATCTCATCTGGGACTCCGAACAATATTCGGTCACCAAATCACATAAATCATATAATACAAAATCGTCATCGAACGTTAAGCATGCGGACCCTATGGGTTCGAGAACTATGTAGACATGAAAGAGACACCTCTCCGCCCAATAACAAATAGCGGAACCTGGATGCTCATATTGGTTCCCACATATTCTACGAAGATCTTTATCGGTTGTACCGTAATGACAACATACGGCATTCCCTTTGTCATCGGTATATTACTTGCCCGAGATTCGATCGTCGGTATCTTCATACCTAGTTCAATCTCGTTACCGGAAAGTCTCTTTACTTGTTCCGTAACACATCATCCCGCAACTAACTCATTAGTCACATTGCTTGCAAGGCTTATTATGATGTGCATTACCGAGAGGGCCCAGAGATACATCTTCGATACTCAGAGTAGCAAATGCTAATTTTGATCTATGCCAACCCAACAAACTCCTTCGGAGATACCTGTAGAGAATCTTTATAATCACCCATCTACGTTGTGACATTTGATAGCACACAAGGTATTCCTCCGTTATTCGGGAGTTGCATAATCTCATATTCGAAGGAATATGTATTTGACATGAAGAAAGCAATAGTAATAAAACTATACGATCAACATGCTAAGCTAACGGATGGGTCTTGTCCATCACATCATTCTCCTAATGATGTGATCCCATTCATCAAATGACAACACATGTCTATGGTTAGGAAACTTAACCATCTTTGATTAACGAACTAGTCTAGTAGAGGCTTACTAGGGACACGATGTTTTGTCTATGTATCCACACATGTATCAAGTTTCCGGTTAGTACAATTCTAGCATGAATAATAAAAATTTATCATGATATAAGGAAATATAAAACAATAACTTTATTATTGCCTCTCGGGCATATTTCCTTCAAACAGAGGCTGCTCAGGAACATCTCATAGTCAGATTTTTGTGGTTCATCTAGCAAGCCTCAATATGGAATTTTTCATGCATCATAGAATTCTTCTAAAGTAATACTAAAGGTTCTATCATAAAGGCAAAATGAGACTCTGAATTCACGAGAATGATACTTAAATTTTTTTGGTGAACGATTCAGTAAAGTTGTAATGTTGAGTACACTTATCTGTGATGAAGGGTGCGAGCTCAGTGTTGTGAACATACTGATCAAATTCTTCTTTAATGCCCGCACCTATCATGAACTCGTCACACGACCATAGGCACGATCTGGTGTCGGTATCCCGCACCGAACTTACCCTTGGTTTATCATAGGCTTGTCGTTTCGAGCTCTCACTCGATAATGCCTCGAAGACCTTCGCTTCGAAGAACTCCTCCTAAAGAGGTGCATTTTATCTAGGAACAATTTCTAAAATTTTGGCCACAAGAATGATATCAAGAAAACTTCACAAGATTGATAGCAACTACTCATATGGATGTCTAGAGGCTATATCAAGCATTCAAACTACTTGGAACTCAAAGAATTCAACATGCAAGCTCATTTATAGTAGCACCAAGAGTAGATAATTACTCCAAATATACACCACTAGAACAAAAACTAATTGGAGCAATGGAGGAGTCACATACAAAGTAGCAATCCCCCAAAATATTTTCGGAAACAGAGCTCCGAGCAAGGAGATCAAAATTTGTGGGTTTGAGAGCAAGAACATGAGAGAGAGCTACAGAGATTTTTTGTGGAGGTAGGTGATGATGTGAGATAAAGAGGTAATTGAGGGAGTGTTTGTGGGGCCCACTACCCACCAGGGCGCGCTAGGTGGGTGTGGCACGCCCTGGTGCCTAGTGGGTAGCTGGGGCACCCCCTGTGGTGTTTTTAGTACCAAAAATTCTCAAATATTCCGAAAAAATTGTGTTAAAATTTCAGGTCATTCTGAGCACTTCCATTTTTGGGCACTTTTTATTGCACGGATAATTCAGAAAACAGGATATTCATGGCATTTTATTGTATTTAACTAAAAATAACAAAAAATATAAACTGGGTACAAAAGGTTATGCTTACTAAATTCATCGACCACATGACTCTCAAAAATAATCCATTAATATGTTTGATTAAGTCTTATTAACAACCACTTTCGATTAGCATGAACCCGAAGAACTTTCGTAAAACACTAAGTTACCTCAAGAGGATATGCACATCCCCAACAATAAGTATTTCATATTTCTTTTTGGAAGAAGGGGAAGTTGGAACCTTCCAATAGTAATTGTTGGAGCCTTTTTAAAAACATTATACTATTCACTTGAAATTGTTTCTCCGGAAAGTGCACTCATTACCATTGATATCAAAAGTGACCTTGCTTTTCTTGCAACCAATAACAGCCCCTGCAGTATTCAAAAAGGGTACACTGATACGTCTCCAACGTATCTATAATTTTTGATTGCTCCATGCTATCTGTTTTGGACTATATTGGGCTTTATTTTCCACTTTTATATTATTTTTGGGACTAACCTATTAACCGGCGGCCCAGCCCAGAATTGCTGTTTTTTTGCCTATTTCGGTGTTTCGGAGAAACATAATATCAAATGGAGTCCAAACGGGATAAAATATTCGGAAACGTGATTTTCTCATCAGATAAGATCCAGGAGACTTGGACCCCCTGTCAAGAAAGCCACGAGGTGGTCACGAGGGTGGGGGGCGCCGCCCCCCTAGGGCGCGCCCCTACCTCGTGGGCCCCTCGGAGCTCCACTGACGTACTTCTTCCTCCTATATATATCCACGTACCCCCAAACAATCGGGGACGGAGCCAAAAACCTAATTCCGCCGCCGCAACTTTCTGTATCCATGAGATCCCATCTTGGGGCCTGTTCCGGAGCTCCGCCGGAGGGGGCATCAATCACGGAGGGCTTCTACATCATTATCCAAGCCTCTTCGATGAAATGTGAGTAGTTTACTTCAGACCTACGGGTCCATAGCTAGTAGCTAGATGGCTTCTTCTCTCTTTTTGGATCTCAATACAATGTTCTCCCCCTCTCTCGTGGAGATCTATTCGATGTAATCTTCTTTTTGCGGTGTGTTTGTTGAGACCGATGAATTGTGGGTTTATGATCCAGTTTATCTATGAATAATATTTGAATCTTCTCTGAATTCTTTTATGTATGATTGGTTATCTTTGCAAGTCTCTTTGAATTATCAGTTTGGTTTGGCCTACTAGATTGGTTTTTCTTGCCATGGGAGAAGTGCTTAGCTTTGGGTTCGATCTTGCGATGTCCTTTCCCAGTGACAGAAGGGGCAGCAAGGCACGTATTGTATCGTTGCCATCGAGGATAACAAGGTGGGGTTTTTATCATATTGCATGAAACTATCCCTCTACATCATGTCCTCTTGATTAAGGCGTTACTCTGTTTTTAACTTAATACTCTAGATGCATGTTGGATAGCGGTCGATGATTGGAGTAATAGTAGTAGATGCAGAATCGTTTCGGTCTACTTGTCTTGGACGTGATGCCTATATACATGATCATACCTAGATATTCTCATAACTATGCTCAATTCTTTCAATTTCTCAACAGTAATTTGTTCACCCACCGTAGAATACTTATGCTCTTGAGAGAAGCCACTAGTGAAACCTATGGCCCCCGGGTCTCTTTCTTATCATATCAATCTCCATCACTTTATTATTGCTTTGCTTTTACTTTTTACTTTGCATCTTTATACCAAAATTACCAAAAAATTTATTTATCATATCTCTATCAGATCTCACTTTCGTAAGTGACCGTGAAGGGATTGACAACCCCTAAGCGCGTTGGTTGCGTTGAGCTATTGTTTTGTGTAGGTCCAAGGGACTTGAAGCGTAGCCTCCTACTGGATTGATACCTTGGTTCTCAAAAACTGAGGGAAATACTTACGCTACTTTGTTGCATCATCCTCTCCTCTTCGGGGAAATCCAACGCAGTGCTCAAGAGGTAGCAAGAAGAATTTCTGGCGCCGTTGCCGGGGAGTCTACACAAAAGTTAACATACCAAGTACCCATCACAATCCCTATCTCCCGCATTACATTATTTGCCATTTGCCTCTCATTTTCCTCTCCCCCACTTCACCCTTGCCATTTTATTTGCCCTCTCTCTCTCTATCCTCCCTCTCTATTTTCCTCTTTTTGCCCATTTGCTTTTTGTTTGCTTGTGTGTTAGTTTGCTTGTTTGTCGCGATGTCTCAAGATAATACCAAATTGTGTGACTTCACCAATACCAACAATAATGATTTCCTTAGCACTCCGATTGCTCCTGTTACCGATGCCGAATCTTGTGAAATTAATGTTGCTTTGCTGAATCTTGTCATGAAAGATCCGTTTTCCGGCCTTCCTAGTGAAGATGCCGCTACCCATCTCAATAGCTTCGTTGATTTGTGTGACATGCAAAAGAATAAAGATGTCGATAATGATATTGTTAAATTGAAGCTATTTCCTTTTTCACTTAGAGATCGTGCTAAAGCTTGGTTTTCAACTTTGCCTAAAAATAGTATTGATTCATGGAACAAGTGCAAAGATGCTTTTATCTCTAAGTATTTTCCTCCCGCTAAGATCATATCTCTTAGAAACGATATTATGAATTTTAAGCAACTTGATCATGAACATGTTGCACAAGCTTGGGAGAGAATGAAATTAATGATACGTAATTGCCCTACTCATGGTTTGAATTTGTGGATGATTATACAAAAAATTTATGCCGGATTGAATTTTGATTCTAGAAATCTTTTAGATTCAGCCGTGGGAGGCACTTTTATGGAAATCACTTTAGGAGATGCTACTAAACTCCTAGATAATATTATGGTTAATTATTCTCAATGGCACACTGAAAAATCTACTAATAAAAAAGTGCATGCGATAGAGGAAATTAATGTTTTGAGTGGAAATATGGATGAGCTTATGAAATTACTTGCTACTAAGAGTGTCTCTTCTGATCCTAATGATATGCCTTTGTCTACTTTGATTGAGAATAATAATGAATCTATGGATGTGAATTTTGTTGGTAGGAATAATTTTGGTAACAACGCGCATAGAGGGAATTTTAATCCTAGGCCTTATCCTAGTAATCCTTCTAATAATTATGGAAATTCCTACAATAATTCATATGGAAATTATAATAAGATGCCCTATGATTTTGAATCTAATATTAAACAATTTATTACTTCGCAAAAGAATTTTAATGCTATGATTGAAGAGAAATTGCTTAAGATTGATGATTTGGCTAGGAACGTTGATAGAATTTCTCTTGAGATTGATTCTTTAAAGCTTAGATCTATTCCTCCTAAGCATGATATCAATGAGTCTCTCAAAGCCATGAGGATTTCCATTGATGAGTGCAAGGAAAGAACCCCTAGGACGCGTGCTATGAAAGATGCCTTTATTAAAGCGTGTTCTTCCAATTCCTATGAAAATTAAGATGAAGATCTAAAAGTTATTGATGTGTATCCTATTAAATCTTTGTTTTGCAATATAAATCTTGATGAAACTGAATATGATCCACCTTTACCTAGAAGGCGTTCTAAAAATTCGGAGTATTTAGATCTTGATGATGAAATTGATGAAAGTGGGATTAAAAGAAATAAAACTCTAGATGTTGCTAAACCCACTATATTGGATTTCAAGGAATTTAATTATGAAAATTGCTCTTTGATTGATTGTATTTCCTTGTTGCAATCCGTGCTAAATTCTCCTCATGCTTATAGTCAAAATAAAGCCTTTACTGAACATATAGTTGATGCCTTCATGCAATCTTATGAAGAAAAACTTGAGTTGAAAGTTTCTATCCCTAGAAAAATTTATGATGAGTGGGAACCTACTATTAAAATTAAAATTAAAAATTATGAGTTCTATGCTTTGTGTGATTTGGGTGCTAGTGTCTCTACTATTCCCAAAACTTTGTGTGATTTGCTAGATTTCCGTGATTTTGATGATTGTTCTCTAAACTTGCATCTTGAGGATTCCACTATTAAGAAACATATGGGAAGAATTAATGATGTTCTTATTGTTGTAAATAGGAATTATGTACCCGTAGATTTTATCATTCTTGATATAGATTGTAATCCTTCTTGCCCTATTATTCTCGGTAGACCTTTCCTTAGAACGGTTGGTGCAATTATTGATATGAAGGAAGGGAATATTAGATTTCAATTTCCATTAAAAAAGGGCATGGAACACTTCCCTAGAAAGAAAATAAAATTGCCATATGAATCTATCATGAGAGCCACTTATGGATTTCCTACCAAAGATGGCAATACCTAGATCTATTCTTGCTCGTTATGCCTAGCTAGGGGAGTTAAACGATAGCGCTTGTTGGGAGGCAACCCAATTTTATTTTTATTCATTGCTTTTTGCTCCTGTTTAGTAATAAATAACTTATCTAGCCTCTGTTTTGGTTGTGTTTTTATGTTTAATTAGTGTTTGTGCCAAGTAGAACCGTTGGGAAGACTTGGGGAAAGTCTTGTTGAACTTGCTGTAAAAAACAGAAACTTTAGCGCTCACGAGAACTGCTGTCATTTTTATTTGGAAAGTTCTATTTAGTTAATTCCTTTTGCAGATGTTTAATATATAAATTCCTCACGTCCAGCAGTTTATTTTAGAATTTTTGGGGTTCCATATTTTGCGCTAGCTACAGATTACTACAGACTGTTCTATTTTTGACAGATTCTGTTTTTCATGTGTTGTTTGCTTATTTTGATGAATCTATGGCTAGTAAAATAGTTTATAATCCATAGAGAAGTTGAATACTGTAGGTATAACACCAATATAAATAAGGAATGATTTCATTATAGTACCTTGAAGTGGTCTTTTGTTTTCTTTTGCTAACGGAGCTCACGAGATTTTCTATTTTAAGTTTTGTGTTGTGAAGTTTTCCAGTTTTGGGTAAAGATTTGATGGATTATGGAACAAGGAGTGGCAAGAGCCTAAGCTTGGGGATGACCATGGAACCCCCAAGATAATCTAAGGACACCTAAAAGCCAAAGCTTGGGGATGCCCCGGAAGGCATCCCCTCTTTCGTCTACTTCTATCGGTAACTTTACTTGGAGCTATATTTTTATTCACCACATGATATGTGTTTTGCTTGGAGCGTCTTTTATGATTTGAGTCTTTGCTTTTTAGTCTACCACAATCATCCTTGCTGTACACACCTTTTGAGAGAGCCATACATGATTTGAAATTTGATAGAATACTCTATTTGCTTCACTTATATCTTTTGAGCTTTATAGTTTTGCTCTAGTGCTTCAGTTATATCTTTTAGAGCACGGTGGTGGATTTGTTTTATAGAAACTATTGATCTCTCATGCTTCACTTAGATTATTTTGAGAGTCTTAATAGCATGGTAATTTGCTTAAAATCTTAATATGCTTGGTATGCAAGATTAATAATAAAACTATCTTATGAGTGTGTTGAATACTAAGAAAAGTTTGATGATTGATGATTGTTTTGAGATATGGAGGTAATAATATCAAAGTCATGCTAGTTGAGTAGTTGTGAAATTGAGAAATACTTGTGTTCAAGTTTGCAAGTCCCGTAGCATGCACATATGGTAAATGTTATGCAACAAATTTTAAACATGAGGTGTTATTTGATTGTCTTCCTTATGAGTGGCGGTCGGGGACGAGCGATGGTCTTTTCCTACCAATCTATCCCTCTAGGAGCATGCGCGTAGTGCCGAGGTTTTTGATGACTTGTAGATTTTTGCAATAAGTATGTGAGTTCTTTATGACTAATGTTGAATCCATGGATTATACGCACTCTCACCCTTCCATCCTTGCTAGCCTCTTCGGTACCGTGCATTGCCCTTTCTCACATTGAGAGTTGGCGCAAACTTCGCCGGTGCATCCAAACCCTGTGATATGATACACTCTTTCACACATAAACCTCCTTATATCTTCCTCAAAACAGCCACCATACCTACCTATCATGGCATTTCCATAGCCATTCCGAGATATATTGCCATGCAACTTTCCACCGTTCCGTTTATTATGACACGCATCATCATTGTCACATTGCTTTGCATGATCATGTAGTTGACATCGTATTTGTGGCAAAGCCACCATTCATAATTCTTTCATACATGCCACTCTTGATTCATTGCATATCCCGGTACACCGCCGGAGGCATTCATATAGAGTCATCTTGTTCTAGTATCGAGTTGTAATCATTGAGTTGTAAATAAATGGAAGTGTGATGATCATCATTATTAGAGCATTGTACCAAGTGAGGAATAAATAAATAAAAGGCCAAAAAAAGAGAAGGCCCAAAAAAAGAAAGGCCATAAAAAAATAAAAGTCCCAAAAAAATGAGAGAAAAAGAGAGAAGGGACAATGTTACTATCCTTTTACCACACTTGTGCTTCAAAGTAGTACCATGATCTTCATAGTAGAGAGTCTCTCATGTTATCACTTTCATATACTAGTGGAAATTTTTCATTATAGAACTTGGCTTGTATATTCCAACAATGGGCCTCCTCAAGTGCCCTAGGTCTTCGTGAACAAGCAAGTTGGATGCACACCCACTAGTTTCTTTTGTTGAGCTTTCATACATTTATAGCTCTAGTGCATCCGTTGCATGGAAATCCCTACTCCTTGCATTAACATCAATCAGTGGGCATCTCCATAGCCCATTGATTAGCCTCGTTGATGTGAGACTTTCTCCCTTTTTGTCTTCTCCACATATCCCCCCTCACTATACTCTATTCCACCCATAGTGCTATATCCATGGCTCGCGCTCATGTATTGCATGAAAGTCTATAGGTTTGAGATTACTAAAGTACGAAACAATTGCTTGGCTTGTCATCAGGGTTGTGCATGATGAAAGCATTCTTGTGCGACGAAAATGAAACATGACTAAACTATATGATTTTGTAGGGATGAACTTTCTTTGGCCATGTTATTTTGAGAAGACATAATTGCTTAGTTAGTATGCTTGAAGTATTATCATTTTTATGTCAATATGAACTTTTGTCTTGAATCTTTCGGATTTGAATATTCATACCACAATTAAGAAGAATTACATTAAAATTATGCGAAGTAGCACTCCGCATCAAAAATTCTCTTTTTATCATTTACCTACTCGAGGACAAGCAGGAATTAAGCTTGGGGATGCTTGATACGTCTCCAACGTATCTATAATTTTTGATTGCTCCATGCTATATTATCTACTGTTTTGGACTATATTGGGCTTTATTTTCCACTTTTATATTATTTTTGGGACTAACCTATTAACTGGAGGCCCAGCCCAGAATTGCTGTTTTTTGCCTATTTCAGTGTTTTAGAGAAACAAAATATCAAACGGAGTCCAAACGGAATAAAATCTTCGGAAACGTGATTTTCTCATCAGATAAGATCCAGGAGACTTGGACCCCCCCCCCCCCCGTCAAGAAAGCCACGAGGTGGTCACGAGGGTGGGGGCGCCCCCCCCCTAGGGCGCGCCCCCTGCCTCGTGGGCCCTGTCGGTGTCAAAATCGGCGGATCTCGGGTAGGGGGTCCCGAACTATGCGTCTAGGCCGGATGGTAACAGGAGGCAGGGGACACGATGTTTTACCCAGGTTCGGGCCCTCTTGGTGGAGGTAAAACCCTACGTCCTGCTTGATTGATATTGATGATATGGGTAGTAGAAGAGTAGATCTACCATGAGATCGGAGTGGCTAAACCCTAGAAGCTAGCCTATGGTATGATTGTATGTTATGGTTGTTGTCCTACGGACTAAAACCCTTCGGTTTATATAGACACCGGAGAGGGTTAGGGTTACACAAGGTCAGTTACAAAGGAGGAGATATCCATATACGTATTGTCTAGCTTGCCTTCCCCGCCAAGTAGAGTCCCATCCGGACACGAGACGAAGTCTTGAATCTTGTATCTTCATAGTCTAACAGTCTGGCCAATGGAGATAGTCCGGCTGTCCGAAGACCCCCTAATCCAGGACTCCCTCAGTAGCCCCTGAACCAGACTTCAATGACAATGAGTCCGGCGTGCAGTATTGTCTTCGGCATTGCAAGGCGGGTTCCTTCTCCGAATACACCATAGAAGAATTTGAATACGAGGATAGTGTCCGACCCTGCAAAATAAGTTCCACATTCCACGATAGAGAGAATAATATTTTCGTAGATCTAATTTGCTGCCTTGTTTTGGCAACATGACGTTATGTCATGGCCCGGTGATTATTCGAACCGTTTCTTTTAACCAGCCCCGCACATAACGCGAGGCAGTTTTTCGACACGTCTTGTCAAAGCAGAGATCGTGTCCCCTTATTACGGGATTCTCATCAATACGGGCGTGGGTAACCCAACCACGCCATCAATTGCAGTGCTTGGGGGATAAGCGAGTTTTATCAGGCGAGTGGGGACGCTTAGTTTCGTCCGCCCATATAAAGGGATAAGGATTCACCTTTCTATCCACGCCTTCTTCCTCCTTTGCTCATCCGTTTTCGCACACTCGAGCTCTAGCGCCCAAGTCCGCACTTCCTACCTCGACCTTCTCCAATCATGTCCGGAGCGGGAGGCAAGTGGATGGTCTCCTCCGTCGCGGAGGGAGACATCAAGAAACTGAGGAGAGCCGGATACCTGCCCGACGACATTGCACACCGGCTCCCAGATGAGGAGCAGCTCATCCCCACCCCCAGGCCCCATGAAAGGGTAGTATTCCTCACCCATTTCCTCCGCGGACTGGGGTTCCCTCTCCATCCCTTCGTCCGGGGGCTCATATTTTATTATGGCCTGGATTCCACGATTTGGCCCCGAACTTCATCCTCAACATCTCGGCGTTTATCGTCGTGTGCGAGGCCTTCCTCCGCATCAAGCCCCACTTCGGCTTATGGCTGAAGACCTTCAATGGCAAGCCGAAGGTGGTGGGCGGCCGCCAGGCGGAGTGCGGAGGCACCATGGTGGGCAAGATGCCCAACATAACATGGCTCGAGGGCTCCTTTGTGGAAACCATAAAGGGGTGGCAATCGGGGTGGTTCTATATCACCGAGCCGCGCGACCCTGCATGGGCAGCGGCCCCCGAGTTCCGATCTGGTATCCCCACGCGGCTCACCTCCTGGAAAGAGAAGGGCCTATCCTGGGGTAATTCGAAAGAGCTGACCAGACTCCAAACATGTATTCAAAACATGGTGGAAAAGAAGCTCAAGCTTGTCAACATAGTCCAAGTTATGCTCATCCGCCGGATACTCCCGTGCCAGCAACGGGAGTTCAACTTGTAGGAGTTCAATCCGGCGCAGCACCGAACTCTGAACAGGCTCTTCGACACGACTCATGAAGACGCCTGGAGGGTGCTGTTCAAAAGTGCCGAGGTCCCCCCTATTACCGAGGATCGCGGATTTAGCGCGAAGTGCCAAGCCAGTGCGGTAAGCTGCTTTATCTTTCACAGGATACTTATTTTATATAGATTGACTCTATGCGGGATCTAAACTCCCGACCTTTGACAGGACTGGCAGAAGATGGCCGGACAGATCGACTGTCCGGCTCCTTTGCCCAAAGGCCCCGTAGACGCTCTTCTGGCGAAGATGCTGACTCCGGCCCCTTATAAGGTGCCGGAGAAGACCAAGAAGGCCAAGAGAACCCGAAAGAGTTCCCGACGCCAGGCGTCGTCGGACTCACCGTCCAATGACTCTGTGGCGCACTCTTCCCCTGAAGACGAGGAAGAGGAAGAAGAAGGTGCTCCCCCACCGACTGGGGGAGACAAGAAAAGGAAGGTCGCCCCAACCGGGGAGGCCGGAGGGTCCAAGAAGGGAAGGACTCTCCTTCCGGACAGTTCCACCTCCGCCGACGAAGGCGAAGACGAGTGGTTGCCCGGGGTCAAGCCCCCGAGGAGATCATAAGTATTCGGATACCAGAGTAACTCATAGGATTCCTTTGTCGCACTGCTTTCCCTAATCGCCGAACATAATTATGCAGGCCGCCACGAGCCAATATCGAGGTATCACCGGACGGCTCCCTGGGCTCGTCGGACATGGATAGCGATCCAGTCCCGACCTCCACCTCCCCTCATCCTGCCGACGACGCCGAGGTGTTGTCTCAAGAGGCACCGGATCGAGGGGAGACAGTCTCGGAGGCGCCTCAAGGCGACCTTTCGGACTCCGGGAGCCGAGGGGACGGGGCCCCCAAGAGCTCCGAGTTCGGCCCTCAGCCGAACACCGTGCCGGACCCTCCAGCTGTTCCGGGCTCGGGCAGGCGGCCTCCTACTAAGGGGAGCAAGACACCTGTGCCGGTGACCTCTGTCCATCCAGAGGCACCGGACAATCTGCTGGAAGCACTTCGCAGTGCTTCCATCGATGAGGAGCACCGCACTATCATGAGTGCGGTGATCCAGAAGGTTCAGTCCGCCAAGAGCGGATTGACTGAAGCCTGTGCCAGCCTTCTAACAGGCTTTGAGGTAAGTGTTTTAAAATGTAGTAGTAATATTACCGCATAGACAGTAGCCCCTGATGCTTTGTTCGGTGTTCACAAAGAAAAGCCGAACAAAGGATCAAATAATATCGCAGGAGTCTAATAAGTGTGTCAATATGCATATACAGGCTTCGCTCCTGGCGTCCGCCGCACTGACTGCGGAGGTCGCTGTACTGAAGCAGGACCTCGAGGGGTCCAAGAAAGAGCTCGGCCTTGCCAAGAGGCAGCTCGAGGAGAACAAGGGTAAGTAATACCCTGTTTATAGAAATGTATATATAAAAAAGACGCGATTGCAAAATGACAGGATCATTGTATGTTTGCCAGGGGCCACGACCGAGGTGGCGACCCTGAAGCAAGCGCTAACCAAGGCCAAAGATACAGCGGCCAAGGAGCGCACCGAGCAAGAGAAGCACGAGGCTCGGGTGGGCGAGGTGCAGCAAGAGCTCCAGGCTCTCGTGACAAAGCACGAGGCATTGGAGCTTGACTCGAAGACGTGAGAGTCTGAGCTTGTCGCGTCCCTTGAGAGCGCAAAGAGTGCCAAGGCCGAAGCCCAAAAGGCCCTCCAAGAGATCGACACGATGAAGAAGATAGCGGCGGGTAAGGCTTTCTATATGCAAAGCAAACATGTAAAAGTTAATTACCGATTACTTACCCGGATCCGGAGCTCTTCAGGAGCATTCGCAGATTTGCCCCACGGTGTGTCCGATGCCGCCACAATTTTACCAGGCCAAGGACGGAAGCTCGACGGGGAAGCTGTTATGGTCTCAGTATGCGGAGGCCGAACATCCGGTGCCAACGAGCGACCAGCTGAAGCAGATGGTCGAGCTACATAAGGCGGCCGATCAGGCCATGAAGAGTTTTATAGTCTGGCTGTGGCCGGGCGACGCCCTTTCGAACAGCTTCTTCGGCCTGGTGAGGCGGCTTGTGGATGCCTGCCCGCGGCTGGAGGTCGTCAAGTGATCCGTCTGCATTAAAGGTGCACGCCGGACTTTCGCCCATGTGAAATTGCAGTGGGTCAAGCTAGACGCCGTGAAGCTGATCAAGGAGGGGCTGCCGGAGGGTAAGGAGCACCGCCACTCCGAGATGTACTACGAGGGTGTTCTGCCGGGTGCCCGTCTCATCGCGGATGAGTGTTCAAAATATGTAATATTTGAGTAAACTTGCTCGTTTTATCTTGTATTTATGAAAACTTGTTTCATATGCGCTATGCAACGCTTGTTTGAATTTAAAATATTATCTTTTGTTTGGCTGTTTATCCAATCTGAGAGATGGCTAGTCCTCGGCTTCTGCCCCCATGCCACGAGTGTTGGGGTGTTCGGGATAAACCTGAGCACTCTTGTTCCCATATTTGGGTCCTTCGAGGGAGGTGCTCAGCACGACGAACAAGGTAACCGGACTAATAATGCTTTATCACTCTCACTTAGCCATAGAATTCTATAATTTTAAATTTCGGTGAAGCCCCTGGTATTCGGAAGGCCGAATTCGGGGCGCGATACACGCCTGTAAGCCGGACAGGGCCGGCCCCTCGCCCTAAGCGGCATAAGTCTTTAGGGACTCGAAAAACCTCGCCGAACAGCAACCAGTCTCTCGCCTTATCATGACAGTCAGTTTTAGCCTTCTCTACTGAGGTGCTGAACCCAGCAGAACCGGGGCACAATCGCAGTAGTTTTCCTGGCGCTACCTTAGCCGATAGAGCGGAACGTAAGGTACCAAAACATAGGAGCCGGGCAAACCCAACATTTGACCAAAGACATGATTCGGAGCTGATGCATATAATGCTATAAGTTCGGGGTGCCGCACTTGTGAAAGTGTTCGGACTTTTCACACCGCATTGTGGGGTACGTAAGCCCCTGGTGTATTGGCCGTACCAAAGTGTATGGTTGCAAGGCGTCATTAATGAACACACACACACACACACACACACACACACACACACACACACACACACACACACACACACACACACATATATATATATATATATATATATATATATATATAACAAGAATGCAATAATAGTCGTAATGTCATGCATTGTTTATTGAAAAATTGCGTTAAAGCAGAGTGATACAGATAGTGCGATAAGCAAAGAGTAGGACTATGTCCTTTCCAAGGGCAAGCTGAGGAATGATATGAAATCGAATATTTCGCTCGTTACTGTAATCAACCTGGGAATTCCATGGTATAACGTAGCTGTCTGCCTCCTTGGTTGCTGCATCATGTGTGCGGCAATAGTTCTGCCGGACAGTGTTTTCAGAGATTAAAGTCCTGAAAAAAAAAGAAAAATAACGAAACGGGAAGCCCCTAGTGCGGTTTAGGCCGCGTTTTGGGGCGTGCCGCAGTTGTGCCCCCCTCCCCACCTGTGCCCATGGTATTTTTAATGCGTAATTATGTACGCGTGGCACGAATATCGCAGTTGGGATGGGATTGGGGTGGCCGCCGTATTGCTACGCGAGCTCAGATCGCGCCAGGCGGTCTACTTGCTGATTGCCCCGAGCGCGCTTGAAGGTGTCCGGGCTTTGAAACGCCGAACTGGTTGATTACCTTGAGAGGCTGCTTTGCGCTTCTGCTGTGAGGGCCGCGGTGTGCTCCTCTGTTCGGAGAGAGCGCTCTGTGTTTCTATTTAAGAACATTATAACCGAGCGCTTTTCCTGCCCTCTCAGGTTATTAGCATTCTTATCCGTTGGATTGTCCCTTTAGGATTCCTTGGCCATCCGATTGGCTTCTAATGGCACGTCGATCGCGCGACCACGTCCGCGTAACGAGTGCTAACCTTCTCGGGCCGCTGCTCTCATGGTTTTTTTCGGCGTCTGAGATTCAATTGGGCCTACTGGGCCTATAATATGCTCCTGTGCGATGCAAAAGTGAAAACCCTAAAACACTTAGAAGCTCACGACACTGCTTTCGTTCGCTGCCAGCCTCGCGCGTGGCGGCGCCTCCATGGTCGAGCGAACTAGGTGCCGACCGATGTGAGAGCTTGGAGTCCCATGGCGACTGCGATGGGTTTCTACCGACGTGATGGACAACGCAGGCAGAGATGAGTCTACCATCCTTTCCACCAGCCCCGCCCTGCATGACGGCAATGGCCGCCGCCGGCAGCCAGCTGTTAGACGGACCTCTTCCTCGCTGGCAGGGTGAACTGAGTTGAGGAGTGCTTCTTTCCTGGTGAGCCTCCTTCTCTCATATGTGGAATCCTTTTCCTGCAACAGCTGAAACGGATGGTAGGGACGATTGGCAGACCTCACAGCTCATCTTTTGTTGGAAGTGCAGGCTATTTCGAGTTCGCGCGAGACTTAACACGCCTCCACGTCGTGCAACTCAAGGCCTAACTAGCCTCCTCGGCCTTACGAGAAGTAGTAGCACCAGCCGGGTAGCCTGAGGCCCAGCAGCTGCCGCCCGCTGCCTACAGAGAACAGAGTATATTGCCCATGAGATGGATGCTTCTCTGCCCTGTTTGTTTGTAGCATTTCTTAAAAAAAAAATCTGAGTTATGTTCTCATGTACATAAAGGAAGTGGAGTAAGAAATAGAGTAGACGAGGGATGAGAAATCATATTTGCACGCATGTAATGTTTCAAGTCATTACACCCTTGATATCGTTCAGAATTTTTCATTTATCCAATCAGTACTACACCTTATAAACTTATTATGATGGGCTACAATAATTTTCAGTTTTCCTACAAAACAAACAAACTATTTTCACCATTTTGTGCTTCTGCTGCCAATCTATTACTCCCTCTGTAAACTAATATAAGAGCGTTTAGATTACTACTTTAGTGATCTAAATACTCTTATATTAGTTTACGGAGAACAAAAACCCACCACCTGGTCGGCCAGTCCTAGCGGAAGCAGCTATTCATGTGAGATGGGCAGTGGATTCACCTCAAGCGGCAACATCAAGGAGACCGATGTGTAAACGACACTCCTGGCGCCAAGGGTTCGGCGTTGCATCAACATTGTATTCTGCCATGTGTTTGGCCTGTTATATACACCATATTTCTTGATCTGCCTAACACATGTTCCTGAAGCCGTTTTGACCATATTCCATGGATCATGAAGTATTGTTATTGATGGTTGCAATTCATGCAAGGTGTTAAGTATTCTTACTCTATATCATCCGAGCGAAAGAGAGATGGTTGAGCATTATTTGACAGCTACAATTGCACTATTTTTAACAAATTTTGCTTACCTTTGAAGACCTGCAATCTCATATGTTCTCAGATTTTTTGCTTCATAAATTTGAACTGTATAATTACTCATCTCATAGTATACATATCTGAACCTTTTTTCTCACGAGCAAACACATTAACAAAAGAAAAGTTTGTTTTCTCCCTTCTTTTTTTTTTGCATATTTTGTTCTGGTGAACCATGAAAGAACTTGTGTGAGTATAGACCAGTTGTGCCCATTCATTAAACTCAATGCTGTTTGTTAGTACAACAGGTTTGAGATAATGTATTGTTGAGTTCGGTGATAATTTTGGTGCAGAAATATCCTACAAAGTTGATCAATCTATGTTGAATATGAATGGCGTTGTGTGCAGGTTAAATCCACTACACTAACTAATGCTAATATGGGATTGAAGATGGTTTGTTAGTTTACTAGAAAAAAAATCAAAGGGAGTATTTCATTACCCTTGACTCTCTAGAATTAAAATTTACTTAATGCTGGAACCAAAAGATGAATCTTCATATGCTTAATGTCCCTCGTCGTAATTACTAATGTTGTGATTGTTGTTGTCTACTGTTTTATTTCCAAAATTTGTATTTTTGTACTCATTACCTATAATTCTTGGAACACATTATGTCTTGCATTTCTTGATCCAACTGTAGTATATTTTTTTAGGGTGACCCAACTATAGTCTTATCTACTCGTATTCATATTTTGTTAGATATTTGACTATCCAAATTCTCATATTCTTACATAGTTCTATAGTTCTTTAGGTGAGTCACATGCATAGCAACAAGTGCTTTGATGTGTGTCAATAATTAATTTTGACCAATATATGGATTATTTTAATTTGCATGTTCCGTCTCTTCATATATCTATGTGTCTTCATATGCTTACAGAAATTCCTACCATTCAATCGTAGAAATTGACGGGTGCGGCAACGCGCGCCATCATTGATCTAGTTGACTGTAATAACTTCGCGAGGTCCTGGCATCTTGAGCTTGAGGTATGCATAATGCGGTACCGCATTGAATCTAGTGAATGCGGTTCGCCCGAGCAACGCGTGATAACCACTGCGGAACGGGACTATATCGAAGATTAACTCTTCGCTTCGAAAATTATCCGGGGATCTGAAGACCACTTCCAGTGTAATTGAGCCTGTGCAATGAGCCTCTACACCTGGAATGACGCCCTTAAAGGTCGTTTTCGTGGGTTTGATCCTTGAGGGGTCTATATCCATTTTGCGCACTGTGTCCTGATAAAGTAGGTTCAGGCTGCTGCCGCCGTCCATAAGGACTCGAGTGAGGTGAAATCCGTCGATGATTGGGTCTAGGACCAGTGCGGCGAATCCGCCATGACGGATACTAGTGGGGTGGTTCCTGCGATCAAAGGTGATCGGGCAGGAGGACCAAGGGTTGAACTTTGGGACGACTGGCTCCAACGCATATATATCCCTGAGCGCACGCTTCTGCTCCCTCTTGGGGATGTGGTTTGCGTATATCATGTTCACCGTCCGCCCTTGCGGGGGAAACCTCTTCTGTCCTCCAGTGTGCGGCTGCCGGGGCTCCTCCTCGTCATCGCTATGCGGCCCCTTGTCCTTGCTTTCAGCAATTAACTTGCCGGTCTGCTTGAACACCCAACAATCCCTGTTGGTGTGATTGGCTGGCTTGTCTGGGGTGCCGTGTATTTGACACGAGCGATCGAGTATACGGTCCAAGCTGGACGGACCCGACGTACTTTGTTTGAATGGCTTTTTCCGCTGACCGGGTTTAGAGCCTTTGAATCCGGCATTGACTGCCGTATCCTCAGTATTTTCGCTGTTAATGCGGCGCTTATGCTTGTTGCAACGTGACCTGTTATTGTCGTCCTTGGTATCTGAGGTACCATGGTTCTTTGATATGTTATTACTGCGAGCCAGCCAACTGTCTTCTCCCGCACAAAAGCGGGTCATGAGCGTCGTGAGAGCTGCCATAGATTTTGGCTTTTCCTGACCAAGGTGCCGGGCTAGCCACTCGTCTCGGATGTTGTGCTTGAAAGCCGCTAAGGCCTCCGCATCCGGACAGTCGACGATTTGATTTTTCTTTGTAGGGAACCGAGTCCAGAATTGCCTGGCTGACTCTTCTGGCTGCTGAATTATGTGACTCAAGTCATCGGCGTCTGGTGGTCGCACATAAGTGCCCAGAAAGTTGTCGAGGAATGCGGCTTCCAGATCTTCCCAACAGCTAATGGAGTCCGCTAGCAAGCTGTTAAGCCAATGCCGCGCTGGTCGTTTGAGCTTTAGTGAGAGGTATTTGATGGCGTGTAAGTCATCACCGCAGGCCATGTGGATGTGGAGGAGGAAATCCTCAATCCATACTGCGGGATCTGTTGTGCCGTCGTATGATTCAATATTTACAGGTTTGAAACCTTCTGGGAATTGATGTTCCATTACTTCGTCTGTGAAGCATAAGGGGTGTGCGGCGCCTCTATATTGGGCTATATCGCGACGCAGCTCGAATGGGTCTTGCCCACTGTGTTCGGCCCGACCGGATTTGCTTTTACTATATCCGGCGTGACGTTTGTCGTCTCGTAGAGTGGTGCACCCTCATGATCCGTAGATCGATCTTGAATGCTTTGCCTTGTCCTCCAATATGTCTTGCAGGTCTGGTGTATCTCCCCATGCCTTTTTATTTGAATGGTGTTGGGGTGGAGGCTGAGCTTTTGGCTGGAATGCCTCTTTATCGCCGCCACGAGGTGGCCGATCAGCCGTATCATATGCTTCTTCCTCCAGTCGGGGTAGTAACCAGTGCCTTGGGTAACTCTTGGAAGGACGCTCGAGTTTATATTCCTCGGCCGCGAGGACTTCAGTCCATTTGTCAGCTAGCAGATCTTGATCAGCTTGAAGTTGCTGCTGCTTTTTCTTCAGGCTATTTGCCGTGGTCATAAGCCGACGCTTGAAGCGCTCTTGTTCGACGGGATCCTCTGGTATGGTGAATTCATCGTCGCCGAGGCTTGCCTCGTCTTCGGAGGGGGCATGTGATCATCCTCCTCCTCTCCGCCTGCCGCTCTCTCAGGAGAGCTGGCTCCTTCATCATCCTGTTCTAAATCTTTCTGGAGGGGATTGTTGTTGTCTTCGGCACTATCCGGAGTCTTATTATCTCCTGTGCCGGTATCACCACTTTTGCCTTGGCGGGACTTAGGGCGGCGCCGCTGACGTCGGCGCTTGGGTTGCTTCTTGGAGGGGTCATCCTCCGCTATCTCGTTGCCATTGCCTTCGTTGGCTGTATCCACCATGTATATGTCATATGACGAGGTGGCTTTCTAGTGCCCTATAGGTGCTGGTTCATGTTCGTCTCCTACATTGTCGTCCATACCGTCGATGTCTTCGGAGTCGAAATCAAGCATGTCGGTTAAATCATCGACAGTGGCTACAAAGTGGGTGGTGGGTGGGCGTCGAATTTCTTCGCCGTCCGCATCCCAATCCTGTTGGCCATAATCCGGCCAGGACTCTCCTGACAAAGATAGAGACCTTAGTGAATTCAGAATGTCACCGAAGGGCGAGTGTTGAAAGATATCCGCGGCGGTGAATTCCATGACCGGCGCCCAATCGGATTCGATTGGCAGGGGCGCGGATGGTTCGGAGTCAGAAAAAGAGTCCGACACCTTGGAGTCACGGGCTGCGCAGAGGATTATGCTGGTGTTTGGCTCGATCGCCGTTGAGACTGCAGCCCCTGAGGCGGTGTCTAACCACCCATCCTTGATTGGCGCAGTTGGCTGCGAGCTAAGGGTCGGAGATAATGCAGGCGCGGCCTCTAGGGTACTGTTCGGCGGCAGAGCTAGGTCATACCCATCGCGACAGTGCAGCGCGCCCGGCTGTGGCTCGAATCCGTCGAAGATCAAGTCTCCGCGGATGTCGGACGTGTAGTTCAAACTTTCAAATCTGACCTGATGGCCAGGGGCGTAGCTTTCAATCTGCTCCAGATGGCCAAGCGAATTAGCCCGCAGGGCAAATCCGCCGAATACGAAGATCTGTTCAGGGAGAAAAGTCTCACCCTGGACCGCATTGCTATCGATGATAGTAGGAGCATCAAGCCTAACGGCGACGACACAGAGGAACTCTCAATGAAAGCACCAATGTCGGTGTCAAAACTGGCGGATCTCGGGTAGGGGTCCAGAACTGTGCGTCTAGGCCGGATGGTAACAGGAGGCAGGGGACATGATGTTTTACCCAGGTTCGGGCCCTCTTGATGGAGGTAAAACCCTACGTCCTGCTTGATTGATATTGATGATATGGGTAGTACAAGAGTAGATCTACCACGAGATCAGAGTGGCTAAACCCTAGAAGCTAGCCTATGGTATGATTGTATGTTATGGTTGTTGTCCTACGGACTAAAACCCTTCGGTTTATATAGACACCGAAGAGGGTTAGGGTTACACAAGGTCGGTTACAAAGGAGGATATATCCATATACGTATTGCCTAGCTTGCCTTCCCCGCCAAGTAGAGTCCCATTCGGACACGAGACGAAGTCTTGAATCTTGTATCTTCATAGTCTAACAGTCCGGCCAATGGAGATAGTCCGGTTGTCCAGAGACCCCCTAATCCAGGACTCCCTCAGGCCCCTCGGAGCTCCACTGACGTAATTCTTCCTCCTATATATATCCACGTACCCCCAAACAATCGGGGACGAAGCCAAAAACCTAATTCCACCACCGCAACTTTCTATATCCACGAGATCCCATCTTGGGGCCTGTTCCGGAGCTCCGCCGGAGGGGGCATCGATCACGGAGGGCTTCTACATCATCATCCAAGCCTCTCCGATGAAGTGTGAGTAGTTTACTTCAGACATACGAGTCCATAGCTAGTAGCTAGATGGCTTCTTCTCTCTTTTTGGATCTCGATACAATGTTCTCTTGTGGAGATCTATTCGATGTAATCTTCTTTTTGCGGTGTGTTTGTTGAGACCGATGAATTGTGGGTTTATATCTAGTTTATCTATGAATAATATTTGAATCTTCTCTGAATTCTTTTATGTATGATTGGTTATCTTTGCAAGTCTCTTCGAATTATCAGTTTGGTTTGGCCTACTAGATTGGTTGTTCTTGCCATGGGAGAAGTGCTTAGCTTTGGGTTCGATCTTGCGGTGTCCTTTCCCAGTGACAGAAGGGGCAGCAAGGCACGTATTGTATCGTTGCCATCGAGGATAACAAGATGGGGTTTTTATCATATTGCATGAAACTATCCCTCTACATCATGTCATCTTGCTTAAGGCGTTACTCTGTTTTTAACTTAATACTCTAGATGCATGCTGGATAGCGGTCGATGAGTGGAGTAATAGTAGTAGATGCATAATCGTTTCGGTCTACTTGTCTCGGACATGATGCCTATATACATGATCATACCTAGATATTCTCATAACTATGCTCAATTCTGTCAATTGCTCAACAGTAATTTGTTCACCCACCGTAGAATACTTATGCTCTTGAGAGAAGCCACTAGTGAAACCTATGGCCCCCGGGTCTCTTTATTATCATATCAATCTCCATCACTTTATTATTGCTTTGCTTTTACTTTTTACTTTGCATCTTTATACCAAAAATATTATTTATCATATCTCTATCAGATCTCACTTTCGTAAGTGACCGTGAAGGGATTGACAACCCCTAAGCGCGTTGGTTGCGTTGAGCTATTGTTTTGTGTAGGTACAAGGGACTTGAAGCGTACCTCCTACTGGATTGATACCTTGGTTCTCAAAAACTGAGGGAAATACATATGCTACTTTGCTGCATCATCCTCTCCTCTTCGGGGAAATCCAACGCAGTGCTCAAGAGGTAGCATATACCGAGGATAATCGACATGTTGTCGTCCTCGGGCGTCTCAAGTATAACAAAGTCTGTCAAGATAGTAACATTGGCAACAACAACAACGGGCACATCCTCACAAATAATGATAGGTACAGCCGTTGATTTATCAGCCATTTGCAAAGATATTTCAGTAGGTGTGAGCTTGTTCAAATCAAGTCTTTTGTATAAAGAGAAAGTCATGACACTAACACCAGCTCCCAAATCACATAAGGTAGTTTTGACATAACTTCTTTTAATGGAGCATGGTATAGTTGATATTCCTGGATCTCCTAGTTTCTTAGGTACTCCATCCTTAAAGGAATAATTAGCAAGCATGGTGCAGATTTCAGCTTCAGGTATTTTTCTCTATTAGTGACAATATCTTTCATATATTAAGCATAAGGGTCCATCTTTAAAATATTAGTCAAGCGAGTACGCAAAAAGACTAGCCTAAGCATTTCAGCAAAACATTGAAATTCTTCCTCATCCTTTCTTTTAGATGGTTTAGGTGGAAAGGGCATGGGTTTGTGAACCCATGGTTCTCTTTCTTTACCATGTTTTCAAGCAACAAAGTATCTTTTATCATAACATTTATTTTTAGCGAGTGGGTTATCAAGATCAACAGTAGGTTTTATTTCAACATCATTATCTGGTTCTTTATCATTCTCTAGTTGAGCATCTATATGAACATAATCATTGTCATCTTCATTATCACTAGGTGAATGTTCATTACCAGATTGAGTTTCAGCATTAGAGACAGAGACATCATTGTTATCCACAGAAGGTTTTTCTATATCAGGTTCACTAGAAGTATGCAAAGTCCTATCATTTTTCTTTTTGTTTTTAGAAGGACTAGGTGCATCAACATTAGTTCTTTGAGAGTCTTGTTCAATTCTTTTAGGGTGTCACTTAGGATAAAGTGGCTCCTGAGACATTTTACCTCCTCTAGTCATTACTCTAACAGCATGATCATTCATATTATTATTCATTTCATTGAGTAACTCACTTTGAGATTTAGCTACTTGTTCTAACTGAGTTTGAACCATAGAAGCGTGTTTCCTACTCCTTTAACATCATTAGTGATTCTAAATAACATGTCACTCAAGTGAGCAATCATATCAGCATCTTGCTTTAATAGTTTCATAACATAGGCATTGAAGTGATCTTGTTTCATAATGTAATTGTCAAATTCATACAAGCATTGACTAGGATGTTTATTATAAGGGTCGTTACCTTCATCAAACTTTATAAAAGAATTTACCTCTACCACATGTGCCGATGTGTCAAGACCATGTATTTCTTCAATAGGTGGTAAATTTTTAACATCCTCAGCATTAATACCTTTTTCCTTCATACATTTCTTAGCTTCTTGCATATCCTTAGGACTGAGAAATAAAATACCACTCTTCTTCAGAGTAGGTTTAGGCGGTGGTTCAGGAAGTGTCCAATCATTATCATTCTTCAATATATTATTCAATAATTCCTTGGCCTGTTCAGGAAAAGCATTAATTTATTGGAGAAGCCTCCCCAAGCTTGTGGGAGACTCTCTTCTACAATTTACACAAAGTTAAATATTTCCTATAAGGCAACTTGTTTCTTATGAGCAGGATTTTTTTAGAGAAGTAATAAAGCATGTCCTGGGGACTACGCACACAACCAGGAGCAAGAGTGTTGTACCATATCTTAGCATCACCCTTTAACGAGAAAGGAAATAACTTAAGAATATAGTAATAGCAAAAAAAATCATCATGAGCAAATAGGGTGGTTATATCATTTAATTTAGTAAGATGTGCCACAACAGTTTCAGTTTCATAGCTATGGAAAGGATCAGATTCAACTAAAGTAATAAACTCTGGGTCGACAGAGAATTCATAATCCTTATCAGTAATAAAGATAGGTGAATTAGTAGAAAACTTAGGGTCATATTTCATTCTAGCATTGAAAGATTTTTCTTTCAGCTTGCATAGAAATTTTTTAAGATCACCTCTATCCTTACAAGCAGGAAAGTCTCTAGCTACTTCTCCATCCATAACATAACACTCAGGTTTCTCAGGCTATTCATCTCTAGGGGCACTTGTTCCAATACGTGAATCAAAATTTTCAGTTTCAATAATTTCATCTGTTTCAGTAATTTCATTGGTTTCAACATTCTCAATTTCCTTAGCTCTAGCAAGTTGTTGATCAAGAAATTCACCCAGTGGCACAGTCTTATCAAGCAAAGTACTAGCATCATTCATAGCAGAAGTAACATCATCAATTACTTGCGACATATCAGGATTAATAGCATGTGGTGGTGTTGCAAGATTACTCAAAACATAAGGTGAATCAAGTGCAGAGCTAGATAACACTTCCTTACCTCACTTTAACATCCCAATTTTCAATTTGGATGTTATACATAGGTCATCATATGCATATGATATTTTTATTTGCATTTGGTTGTGATCCAAGAAATCTTAAGCAACTCAAGGACCCAAGGATAGAGTTGGAGGTTTCACTAAAATTTCATATTTGAATTTATTTCAAATTTGAATAAAGGATCAATTTGATTTTAATATTTCCCCTCCCATTATTTTCAATAACAAAATAAATAAATGAGAGAAGATAAAATGACTTCTTGAATAAGAGAGAAATATTGGAGAAGAAATTTTAAAATCAAATTACTATTTTTCGTATTTTATTTGAATTAGAGAAAAATATGCATTTTCGAAAATTACATTTTAGGCCAGAAAAATGTTCTTCTTGTCCTAAATATTAGGTTTGGACGGTGAAAATTGTTTCTCGTATTTTTAGATTTTTTCTAGATTTTATTAGGAATTTTCTTTCGTGGCGATTTTTTCTAAAAAAAAACTCCGTTGGACCGAACCGGGCCAGAGGTCCAGCCGAGCGCCGCCGCCTCCCGCTCGGAGTCCTGGTCGCCGTCGCTGTGGAGTCCGAGCCAGAATCCACCTCGCCGCCGCCCCTCCTGCAAGCAAGCACCCCCCCCCCCCGGCCCCCTTTATAAGCCGCCCCAGCCCTGCCGGCCCTCCACCTCGCCAGCCGCCGCCGCCTGCTACTGCCACCTACGGCCGCCGCCACCGGAGTCCCGCCTCACCTCGCCGACGCCGCCGGATTCTGCCGCCCCGTCGTTGACCTCTCCGCCGCCGTTGACCAATACAAAAAAACCGTTCGGTTTTTTCGGTTTAGATTAGATCCGTTTTATTTTTTTAGGGTTCGCTAATTAGCGAACATTCACCCGGTTAGATCATTTTAACGGACGGTTTTCGTTCATTAGCCTCTGTTAGCGAACGTTCGTTCGTTAGACTTTTCTTTTTAGTTTTAATTTTTCGGCCAGGGACCTATCTGTGAATATTTTTATCACAAATTAGTCCCTGAACTTCAAACCCTCATTACTTTTTACTCGTTTGTCCAAATCCAGTGAAACCAACGCCAAAATCTTCTTCTTGTTCCCCTGTTTCCAGATAATCAACTTGAACATGGTTTTGATAATTTAAAATTTGGTTTCAAGCAGATTTGAATTCGATCTTCTTTCGATCGTAGTTTTAGTTTCGTAACTCCGATTCAATTGATTCTTTTTGCAAATCGAATCTCTTGTTTTGAACTTTCAGTTTGGATCTTTTCTATTGAGTTTTACCTTTGCATCTTATGCTTTAGTTCTTATGTATGCTATTATTTGTTCATAATAGAGTTTCTAGAGTGCGAAGCATGCTACTACGAATCGCTAGGGTTTTCAGATCGTCAGTAAGGCAAGTAACACTTTGATCATACCCCTTATTACCCTGTTTTTATGCATTAGTTTCAACCATCAAACATTGCATGAGTAGGATCTGTTAACATGTGGGTATTGGGAAGTAGTTGAAGAGGTAGAACCTATTTCCCTTTCATATTCAAACCCCTGGTTGTTACTACGTTATGCTTATATTGCTATGTTATGCTTGTAGACGTGGATTGGTTTGAGAGATTCATGAAAGATGTGAGAGTTATTATTAAATAATGGTTAACTTAAGGTGGCTACTTTAATACACATCTGGGTGGATTGGTTGGGGCATCCTGGAGCACCCAATGGTTGTCCAGACACCTGGAGCAATCCAGTGTTGTCCTAGGATATCCCGGAGTACCTGTGTGATCAACCTATGGTTTTCCACCCAGGCTCAAAGGGATCATAAGATTGTTCATGCTAGAAACTTCCGTGTGCATCCACAAGCCATTATGGGCTCTGGCATAGTTGAGTTAGTTGTGGGAATCCTTTTCATGATGGGCTAGCAGATGTAGGGGATTGTAGGTGTACCGGCCTATCTATCGGTTAAGGGGACCTCTTCGGAAAGACTGTGTCTCGGTCATCTGTTTCTCAAACACCATCCAGTGCGAGAAATGCAACGGAGGAGATTGACTCTTGTGGGGAAAAGTGCGCAAACCTCTACAGAGTGTACAAACTAATCATGGTTAGCCGTGTCCCCGGTTATGGACATCTTGAGTATCTGGTACTTGAATTATTGGTTTGATCTCATCACTTTACTTAATTAATTTGTTGGGTTATAACTATTATTTTGGGATTGAGTTGGAGGAACCTTCTCAATGATTTCAACAAACTTTGTAGTTAAACAAAATATATTCCTTTGTTGTAGGGAAAACTAGCTTTATGCCAATGATAACCATAGAGCCTCCACCAGCCGTATATGCGCTAGGTCGTTGTCATGCACTCAGTTTTGCCGTGGAGTTGGATGGACTCTACTACCTTCGAAGCTTCCGCTTTTATCCTATTTAGATGGCCTTCAGCCATATTATTGTAATAAGTTTTCTTTTTAGACATTCGATGTAATAAGTGTGTGATTGAACTCTGTTATAAATCCTTGAGTAATGTGTGTGTCAGCAATACCGATCCAGGGATGACACTTAAACACAGAGACTTGACTGTCCGAGGTCGGGTTGCTGCAAGATGGTATCATAGCACACGCTGACTGTAGGACGCGGCCACTAGAATAAGCCATAGGACACTCTTCTCTACTCATTTCTGACTCCTCTCCATTTTCTACTCTATAGATGGCGGACCCGAGGAACAAGTTCACTCAACCGGATGAAGACACACCTTTTGGACTGTAACGCCCACGATGCGGCTATATCTCCCACGTGTCGAGCATGACTTAGAGGCATAACCTCATTGTGGTTTAGTTGCAAGAAGGGTTATCTTCACAACATCCCATGTAATGAACAAGAAAGGGATAAATAGAGTTAGCTTACACTCACCACATCACACAATAATAATTACTAAATCATACATCATCCAAAATACACACATAGTCCTACTATAGACAAACCAAAAGAAAAGAAGATAACCCCAAATGCTAGATCCCTAATCGTCCCAACTGGGCTCCAATACAGATCATCCGGAAAAGACATGTAGTAACGACAAGGTCCTCGTCGAACTCCCACTTGAGTTCGGTAGCATTACCTGCACTGGTATCATCGGCACCTGCAACTGTTTTGGTAGTATCTGTGAGTCACAAGGACTCAGCAATCTCAAAACCCGCGAGATCAAGACTATTTAATCTTATGGGTAGGATAAGGTAAGGAGGTGGATTTGCAGCAAGCGCTAAGAAAATATGGTGGCTAACATACGCAAATAAGATAAGATGAGAAGCTACGCAACGGTCGTGAAGGTAGAAGTGATCCTGAAACTACTTACGTTCAAACATAACTCCAAAACTGTGTTTACTTCCCGGACTCCGCCGAAAAGAGACCATCACGGCTACACACGCGGTTGATTCATTTTAGTTAAGTTAAGTGTCAAGTTCTCTACAACCGGATATTAACAAATTCCCATCTGCCACATAACCGTGGGCACGACTCTCGAAAGTTTATACCCTGCAGGGGAGTCCCAACTTAGCCCATCACAAGCTCTCACGATCAACGAACGATATTCCTTCTCCCAAAACAACCCGATCAGACTCAGAATCCCGGTTACAAGACATTTCGACAATGGTAAAAAAGGACCAGCAAGACCGCCCGATGTGCCGACAAATCCCGATAGGAGCTGCACATATCTCATTCCCAGGGCACACTGGATGAACAATACGTACAGCAACCAAAAACCCCGGGTGAAGGGGTGGCACCACAAGTGGCTCTAGGGTGGACCAACACTCAGAGGAGCACTGGCCCTCGGGGGGGGGGGGTAAAATAAAGATGACCCTCGGGAGCACGACTCCCAAGGGAAAAGGTATAGGTGGCAAATGTTTAAACCAAGGTTGGGCCTTGCTAGAGGAGTTTTATTCAAAGCGAACTGTCAAGGGGGTCCCATAACCCCAACCGCGTTAGGAACGCAAAATCAAGGAACATAACACCGGTATGACGGAAATTAGGGCGGCAAGAGTGGAACAGAACACCAGGCAAAAGGCCAAGCCTTCCACCCTTTACCAAGTATATAGATGCATTAATTAAATAAGAGATATTGTGATATCCCAACATATCCATGTTCCAACAAGGAACAAACTTCAACTTCACCTGCAATTAACAACACTATAAGAAGGGCTGAGCAAAGCGGTAACATAGCCAACCAACGGTTTTCTAGGAAGGTGGGTGTCAGTGTCAAAACCGACGGATCTCGGGTAGGGGGTCCCGAACTGTGCGTCTAAGGTTGATGGTAACAGGAGACAAGGGACACGATGTTTACCCAGGTTCGGGCCCTCTCTATGGAGGTAATACCCTATGTCCTGCTTGATTGATATTAATGAATATGAGTATTACAAGAGTTGATCTACCTCGATATCGTAATGGCTAAACCCTAGAGGTCTAGCTTGTATGGCTATGACAATGATTATTCTATCCGGACTAAGTCCACCAGTTTATATAGACACCGGGAGGATCTAGGGTTACACAAGGTCGGTTACAGAGAAAGGAATCTACATATCCGGTCGCCAAGCTTGCCTTCCATGCCAAGGAGAGTCCTATATGGACATGGGTGCAGTCTTCGGTCTTCGTATCTTCATAGCCCATCAGTCCGGCCCATGGCTAACAGGCCAGACACCCGAGGACCCCTTAGTCCAGGACTCCCTCAGTAGCCCCTGAACCTGGCTCCAATGACAAGGTATCTAGGGTGTAGTGCTGTCTTCGGCATTGCAAGGCGGGTTCCTCCGTCCGAACTCCAAAATAGTCTTCGGACGAATTGATCATGTCCGGACCTGTAACACACACCACACACAACCGTAGAGAAAATATAGTAATACACGAGTCCAATCCATTGACAACTTTTACAACATGACATCACGTCCATCCGGTCATAATTTCGAACCATTTTTCTGCCTACCACTACACGTTTAGAGACGCGGTTGCCATTGGCACGTCTTGTCAAAGCAGAGATCGTGTCCCCTTATTTCGGGATTCTCATCAATACGGGTGTGGGTAATCCAACCATGCCATTTACACAGCCCTCGGAAGCAGGCGAATTTTGGGGCAAGTGGGGTGGTGTTCAATATTCACTGCCTTTATAAGGAGATAAGTATCGCCTTTCTTCTCCCACACCTTCTCTCTTCTTCTGCCTTTCCATCCTTGAGCTCCAGCGCCCAAGTTCTCATCTGTTTCCCACTAGAGAAAGTACTCCACCATGTTCGGATCTGGAGCAGGTGGCAAGTGAATGGCTTCTTCTGTTAAGAAGAAGGACATCAAGGAGCTTCGACAGGCCGGATACCTGGCCAAGGAGATCGTTCACCGTCTCCCGGCCGAATGACAGATCGTCCCTACCTCGGAACCCCATGAGAGAGTTGTGTTTCTCACACATTTTTTCCATGGGCTGCGATTCCCTCTCCACCCATTCGTCCGCGGACTGATGATTTACTATGGGATAGATTTCCATGATCTAGCCCCCAACTTTGTCCTCAACATCTTGGCATTTATAATCGTTTGCGAGGCCTTCCTCCGCATCCCGCCTGACTTCGGCCTATGGCTGAAGAATTTCAACGTAAAGCAGAAGGTGGTGAGAGGCCAACGGGCAGAGTGCGGAGGCGCCATGGTGGGCAAGATGCCCAATGTGATACCGCCTGAAGGTTCCTTCATGGAGATGGCGAAGGGGTGGCAGTCGGGGTGGTTCTATATCACCGAGCCGTGCGACACCAACTGGGCGGCGGTCCCCGAATTTTGATTTGGAACTCCGCTGCAGCTTACCTCCTGGCAAGAGAAGGGCCTCGCCTGGGGCTCTTCGAGCGAGCTGACTGGGCTCCAGACGTGCATTCAGAACATGCTAACCAAGAAGATCAAACTCGTCAATGTGATCCAGGTTATGCTCATTCGTCGGATCCTTCCGTGCCAACACCAGACTTGTTGTTTGTGGGAGTTCAATCCGGCCAAGCATCAGACGCTACGAGAGCTCTTCGGCACAACACACGAAGACATCTGGAAGTGCTCTTCAAGGCCGGCGAGACACCACCGCCCACGATCGATGATCGTGGGCTCAGCTTAAAGCGCCAGGCCAATTCGGTAAGTTTTTTCATGTATTCAAGGTATAGCCTTTACTGGCATATTTTGGGAAGGAGTCTAAGCCTTCCTATCAATTTTCAGGCCTGGATCGACATAGCGGAGCGGATTAATTGTCCCGCTCCACTTCCCAAAGATGAGGAAACCCCACTCCTAACAAAAATGCTATTTCCGACGCCTTATGATGTGCCGGAGAAGAAGGCCAAGAAGACGGCCAAAGGGAGCAGGAGCGGCCTTCGTAGAAAGGGTGCTTCGGATATGTTGTTCGAAGACGAGACTAGCTCTTCGGTCGCCGAAGACAACAGCCAGGAGGAGGAAGAAAGCAGCTTCCCCCGAAGGGGGGAAAGAAGAAAAGAGAGGCCTCCATGAATCTGGAGGCGAAAGCGTCCAAGAGGGGGAAGGGGTCCCTTGCGGATAACTCCGCATGGGATGTCAAAAGCAGTGCGGAGCGAATGCCCTGGACCAAGCCCCGGGCTGCCTCGTAAGTACCAAAACCCTATGCACCTCCCAATTCTTGGCCTTTTTACTTTATAATATTAATATGTTTAAACTATGCCATTAAAGTCCGGCCTGCGACCGCTCCCCGTGATCCTTGACGGAGGATTCGCTAGACTCAAAGGAGATGGCTAGCATGTCTCCGCCGCCCGCTCATTCTACCTCACCCAAGGGTGATGACGAGGTGGTGTCCCAAAGGATCTTCCTAGACCAGGGGGGTATTCCAAAAATCGTTAAGGTGGCGCTGCAGGATGACTCCTCGGCTGCCGGACACATGGGGGAAAAAGCCCCCATGGGGACTAGCAGTGGGGGCCAAGTTCTCTTCGGCCCTCAGCCGGATACTATTCCGAAGACCTATACGGCACCGAAGTCCAGCAAACGGCCTTCCTTGAAAGGAGGAGGTGAGTCTGTTCCACCGATGACCTCTGTCCAACCAGAGGCATCAGACAATCTGCTGGAGGCGCTGCGAGGTGCCGCCATTGTGGATGAGCACCGCGTCCTTATGGGTACGGTGATCGAAAAGGTTCAGTCCGCCAAAAGTGGACTGGCCGAGGCCTGCACTAGCCTTTTAACGGGCTTTGAGGTAACAATTATAGAAAAATATCACAATGTGGACAGTAGCCCCTGATGCTAACAATTATAGAAAAATATCACAATGTGGACAGTAGCCCCTGATGCTCTATTCGGTGTCCGGAAAGGAAAAGCTGAACAGGGGATCAAAATAATTTTCGCATGAGTCTAACATAATATGTCTATGTGAATAAGCAGGCGTCACTGCTGGCTGCTACCACTCACACTGCGAAGGTCTCCGGACTGAAGCAGGACCTGGAGCAGGCTGAGAAAGAGCTTGGCCTCATGAAGAAGTAGTTGGAGGACAACAAAGGTATGCAGTAACATGCGTGTATGTTTAGGAAGGATGAGTTGTTCGTGATGACTAAAGTGCCATGAACTTTATTAGGGGCCATGACCGAGGTGGCTGCTCTCAAGAAGGCATTAAAGAAGGCCGAGGACAAAGCGGCCAAGGAACGCACCACACGCGAGAAGCAGGAGGCCCGGGTTGGCGAGGTTCAGCAAGAGCTCCAAGACCCCCTCAAGAAGTGCGAGTCCTTGGAGCGTGATTCCAAGATGCAAGCCTTGCAAAGGCCCTCCAAAGCGCGCAGGAGGCTCGAGCGGAAGCCCAGAGCGCCCTTTAGGAAATCCAGGCGGCCGAGAAGATCGCGGCGGGTAAGGCTTTCGTTATGCAAAGCAAGTCTGTGAAGGAAACATTCCTATTACTTACCCGAATTTGGAGCTCTCCAGGGGTGTTTATGGATTTCCGTGCAACGTATCGGATGCTGCCAAGTTCTATCGAGCCGAGGAGGGAAGCTCTACAGAGAAGCTGTTCTGGTCTCAATATCTTGTGCCCGAACATCCGGTGTCCTTCAGCGACCAGCTGAAACAGGCGGCCGAGCTAGCCATGAAGGAGCTGATAGTCCGACTATGGCCTGCCACGCCGATCCTAGCAGCTACTTCGGACTTGTGAAGCGGCTTGTTGATGCCTGCCCCCGTCTTGAGGTTATAAAGCGGTCGGTCTGTATCGAAGGTGCATGGATGGCCTTTGCCCGCGTCAAGACGCATTGGGTAAAGATGGATGCCAAGAAGCTAATGACCGAGGGGCCACCTGAGGGCAAGGAGCACCGCTGACCCGAGTTGTATTTTGATGGTGTCCTGGAGGGATCCCGCATTGTTGTGGATCATTGTGCAAAAGACATTATCTTTTGAGTGAATGTACTCAAGCTCCCTCTACCTTGTAAAACAAGGTGTTTATGCCATATAATGCTTGTTATGTTTTTAATTTTTTACTTCCAGTGCGGCCGTGTTGTATGAAATCTGAGGGTTAACCAGTCGTCGGCTTCTGCCCCCACGTAGGTAGTACGGGGGTGTTCGGGATGGAATCTAAACAATCTTCATCCAATTAGATGGTCCTTGAAGTAGTTGTTTAGCGCAACGAACCAGGCAACCAGACTATGCGGCTGTAACGCCCTCACTTAGCCATACGAGTGCGACAATAAAAACATGGGCGCAGCCCCTAGTATCCGAACTAGAGTGCTATAAGTGTCTGATCGGGAAGTACCAATCCTTCGCGTAATGCGGAAGAAATCTCCAATGATTTGCAACCTTCGAACAGCTGACGGGCCCTCGCCGCATCATGACAGTCAATTTTAGGCTTTCTCTACTGAGGTGCTCCTTTGGATAAACCAAGGCACAATCGCAGTAGTTCTCCCTTTACTACCTTAGCCGATATAGCGGAACGTAAGGTAGCAAGCACAGGAGCCGGGTAACCCAACTATTGGCCAAAGACATGATTCAGGGCCAATGCATATAATGCTAAATTCGGGGTGCCGAACTATCTCTCCCTAATAATAAAGCACGGATTGACTTTGTAGGGTTCACCATCACAATATGCTTTCTTCTCATGTCATAATACGCTTTTACAATTTGTATGGACAAAATCATACTATAAACAAGGTGGTACTAATTTGGGGGTACACACTAAAGATTTTCATCCTCCCTTAATTTCGTCTATTTTTTGGTACGTTTGTCTCCCATAATTTCGCCCGTTGGTTCGTGTGCAGCTTAATTAATGGTCCAAAAAAGGTTTTATGGCCCGCTGAAAAAGGTCGACCTCATGACCTACCCTTCCCTCCCCTGCGGCGATGGCAAACAGAATTTGCTTGCTAACTTTTCAGATTCTAATTAATAGTCCCACCCCGTCCGTTTACATCAAAGCATAGCAACTTATATATGTTTGGAGTTGTGAGAATCAACAAACCAAAAAGAGGATGACATCCAAAAAACAGCCTAATACAAAGGGATGGGAGAGAGAGTGAGACCAATCAAAGAGGGATGGAGCGATGGCGACCGCGGATGTGGTAGGAGACCGCCATGGCCGCCGGCGGTGATGGAGCTGGGGGATCCGGGTGGAGGAGCCATGCCCGCGGTCGAACTCAGGGAAGAGTGCATGTGTGTAGGAGTGGCGGTGGAGAGCGGGCATCCCGGCGGGGAGGAGGCCGCGGCGCAGGGCGGGCAGGGACTGGGGATGGGCATCGGGGGAAGCAGAGGAGGGCGCCTGCCCCTGTCTCTGTGACGGCGTTGAGGGAGGACGAGGGGGTCGAACGAGAGTGCGGCTAGGGTTTTTTAAGCCAGGGTGAGCTAGGCCTTGGGCCGGCTGGCTGCTGTTGGGCTTCTCTTTTTGTTTTTTCCTCTGCCTTTTCACAATTACAGAAACTGAGAAGAACAAATTCTCAAAAAATATGATAAGAACAAAAATTCCTGAAGAACAAAGGCAATGGGTAGGACTTCTTGAAAACAGTGAAACTTGCTGACAGAGTTTTCTGGAATATTTCCAAACCCACGGAGATGCTTTCAGCAATTTTGGATGAAGTTAAATTCAAATTCACTTGAACTTAAACCAATGGATTTAAACTAGAGGTGTAGTTTAGAAGTGTCCAAAAATCATGAGATGGAGCTTGGAAAAAATATGTAAGAATTTTCGGCAAGGTTTGGAGCCAAACTTCTTTCATCGGAAGGATAAAGAGAAACTTGGATTATCTTGAGATGTTCGATGTTTGTCTATTGGACAAAATCACGTCCACAAAAGATATGGCCGTGAAGCGCATTGACAGAAGTGGGTAGTTATACTACAGGTATGAGGTGACAGGGCTGCCACACGCAAAATCTCGTCTACACAACTAGTATATGAAGCTAGCTATTCTGTTTTCTCCCTTTGCAACGCACGAGCATATTTCCTAGTACTTATAAAAAAGTGTTCGGACTTTTGTTGCCGTAATGTGGGGTGCTATGAAGCCCCTGGCAAGCATCGAGCGTACCAAAGTGTACGGGTGCTACCTGGTAGGATTATCCACAGGGGAGCTGAAGAAAAGAAAAAAAAGAAAGAAAACAGACAAGGTACAAAAAAGCTGGAGTCCTACAGCTCCAGCCGCAGACTGTTCTCATTGTAAATTAATTAGTACGTCAAGGCGCATTGATACAGGTAGTGCGATAAGCAAAAGGCTATTTGACATGCCGAAACCAGGGGAGAGCCGTGTGTGGGTCCTAAAAAACAGGTAAAGTTATCGTTAACGGAATCACCTAAAAAGTCCCCCATATGTCTGTGTTTCTCGCCGTCTTGGTGTGTTCATCCTTCAGGACTACCATGACCAGGCCATGAGATGGTGCTTGTGGGATTGAGACCTGAAAAGGAAACAAGTAAAAATGAAAGTATGTGTGTATCCGACGTCGGTTGAGTCGTACTACGAACCACAAGCTAGCTATGCCTCCATCGATGCCCATGGGATTTTGAGCGCGTAGTTATGTACGCACGGCACGAATGCCACCACTTGATCGGAACTACGACGGAGGCCGAATTGCTAGTCGAGCTCCTGACGAGCCGAGCGCTCCTGCTGCAGAGTAGTTCGGACCCTCTTAACGGTGTCCGTGGGCTCGGCAGCCGAGTTAAGGTTCTGCTTGAGAAGGCCGCTCTGTACTTCTGCTGCTAAGGCAGCCGTTTGCTCTTTTGTACGAAGAGAGCATTCTGTATTTCCGTTGACTGTTATGACGCCACGTGGACCGGGCATCTTGAGCTTGAGATAAGCATAGTGTGGGACTGCGTTGAATCAAGCGAACGCAGTTCGTCCGAGCAGTGCGTGATAGCCACTGCGAAATGGGACGATATCGAAGATTAACTCCTCATTTCGGAAGTTGTCCGGAGATCCGAAGACAACCTCGAATGTGATTGAGCCCGTACAGCGGGCCTCTACGCCTGGTATGACTCCTATAAAGGTAGTCCTTGTAGGCTTGATCCTTGATGGGTTAATGCCCATTTTTCGAGCTGTATCCTGATAGAGCAGATTAAGGCTGCTACCTCCGTCCATAAGGACGCGAGTCAGGTGGAACCCATCAATTATTGGGTCTAAGACCAGTGCGGCTGAGCCACCGTGTCGGATGATCCCGGCGATCAAAAGTGATCGGGCATGAAGACCATGGATTGAATTTTGGGGCGACTTGCTCTATCGCGTAGATGTCCCTAAGCGCATGCTTGCGCTCCCTCTTGGGGATGTGGGTGGCATATATCATGTTCAACATTTTGACCTGAGGGGGAAACTTCTTCTGTCCCCCTATGTTCGGTTGCTGGGGCTCTTCGTCGTCGTCCTTGCTTTGCGACCCCTTTTCCCTATTCTCGGCGTTTAATTTGCCGGCCTGTTTAAAAACCCAGCAATCTCTATTTGTATGATTGGGTGGCTTGTCTGGGGTGCCATGAATCTGGCACGGACGATCGAGTATGCGGTCTAAGCTAGATGGGTCTGAATTGTTCTTTTGGAACGGCTTCTTCCACTGACCGAACTTAGGGCCCCTGAATCCGGCATTGACTGTCATGTCCTTGGTGTTATCACTATTGTTTCGACGCTTGTATCTGTTGCGTCGAGACTTGTCTTTGCTAGTTTTGGCTTTAGGGGTGCCGGCGTCGCTTGCATTGTTTTTGCCACGGGCCAACCAACTGTCCTCGCCCGCACAAAAGCGGGTCATGAGTGCCGTGAGGGCTGCCATGGATTTTGGATTTTCTTGGCCAAGGTGACGAGCAAGCCATTCGTCGCGGATACTGTGTTTGAAGGCTGCTAGGGCTTCGGCATCCGGATAATCGACGATTTGGTTCTTTTCAGTTAAGAACCTAGTCCAGAATTTCTTGGCGGACTCTCTGGGCTGTTGAACTATATGGCTTAAGTCATCAGCGTCCGGAGGTCGAACGTATGTACCTTGGAAGTTATAGAGGAAGGCCTCTTCCAAGTCCTCCCAGCTGCCAATAGAATTTGCTGGCAGACTGTTGAGCCAGTGCCGAGCTGGCCCTTTGAGTTTTAAAGGGGGTATTTGATGGCGTGGAGGTCATCGCCGCGGGCCATATGAATGTGGAGAATGAAGTCTTCGATCCACACCGCGGGGTCCGTGGTTCCATCGTATGATTCTATATTCACAGGTTTGAACCCTTCTGGGAATTCATGATCCAGGACCTCATCAGTGAAGCAATGAGGGTGTGCGGCACCTCTATATCGGGTCGTATCGCGATGTAGCTCGGATGGAGTCCGTCTGCGGTTTTCGGCCCGTGCGTGACTAAGTTTGTCATGTCCGAATAGGTGGCCGTCGATGCATGTCTAGGCATGCCCTCGCGATCTGTAGATTGATCTAGTGTGTCCTGGTTTATTGTTCGGGGTTTGCCAGAGGTCATATGTATGCCCATGGGCTAATTTACCTCTGCCTGTGCGCTGAGGCGGGGCTGGATGGTGTTCGGCGTGAGTTGCCTTTTTGTCTCGACCATGTGGTGGTCGGTCCGCCGCATTGTACGATGGAGGTATGTAGTTCGGCGCCTCTTCGTCAAACTGAGGTACCAGTTTGCACTTTGGGTAGCTTTTGGTTGGGCGCTTGAGGCCACACTCTTTGGCTGCTAGGACATCGGTCCATTTATCATTTAGCAGAGCTTGGTCAGCTTGAAGCTGTTGCTTCTTCTTTTTCAGGCTCCTTGCAGTGGCAATTAGTTGGCGCTTGAAGCGCTCCTGCTCAAGAGGTTCCTCAAGCACGATGAAATCCTCGGTGCCGAGCATCACCTCGTCCTCAGAGAGCAGAAGGTAGTTACCGTCCTCCGAATCTTCGTGCGTGGCCTGTTTACAGGGGCTAACCGGCCCGCCTTCCCATTCATCTTGTTCATTAGCTGTATCGACGGGGTCTTCGTTGTCTTCGGCACCTTCTGGAGTGTTGTCTTCTCCTGTGCCGGTACTGCTGTCTTTGCTGCGGCGTGACTTAGAATGGCGCCGCTGATGCCGACGCTTGGACTATATTTCAGAAGGTTTATCCTCGGCTGGATCTTCCTTGTCCTCGCCGATGTTCTCCTTTGGTGCATCCACCATGTATACATCATACGAGGAAGTGGCCGTCCAGCATTCGATGAACGACTGGTCCTGGACCTCTTCTTTTCCGGCATCGTCGTCCATACCGTCGATGTCCTCGGAGTCGTAGTAAAGTTCGTCGGTCAAATCCTCGACCGCGGCTACGAAGTGGGTGGCGGGTGGGAAGCGAAATTCTCCACCGTTAGCCCCTAGTTCGTGCCGGATATAGTTCGGTTGTGAGTCCTCTGTCAAGGACAGGTTCTTTAACAAGTTTAGCACATCGCCCAAAGGCGAGTGCTGGAAGATGTCCACGACGCTGAATTAGAAGATCGATAAACGATCAAGCTCGGCGTCCGTGGGCTCATGTGGTTCAGAACTTACGGCCGGAGACGAGTCCGGAGTTCCGCTGACAGAGACATCGTGAGAGGTTAAGTCTATATGCGGCTCCAACACCGTGGAATCTGTGGCCTCCGTGGTGGGGTTGATCCTCACGTCTTTGGGTGGCATAGCTTGCTCCGAATCTAGGGCCAGAGCGGTTATAGGAGCAATCTCCTGGATGCAGCCTGATGACGGATTTAAGTCATGATCATCGGGGCGACCGGGAGAGGCTACCGTGGTCTCGAATCCGGCGAAGATCAAGTCTCCACGGGTATCCGCAACGTAGTTCAAGCTCCCAAATCTGACCTGTTGGCCAGGGGCATAGCTTTCGATCTGCTCCAGATGGCCAAGCGAATTGGCCCGCAGTGCGAAGCCGCCGAACATGAAGATCAGTCCGAGGAGGAAAGTTTCTCCTTGGACAGCGTCATTATGGACGATTGAAGGGGCCATCAAACCTTTTGGCAACAACACAGTGGAACTCTCAATGAAAGCACCAATGTCGGTGTCAAAACCGGTGGATCTCGGGTAGGGGGTCCCAAACTGTGCGTCTAAGGTCGATGGTAACAGGAGACAAGGGACACAATGTTTACCCAGGTTCGGGCCCTCTCTATGAAAGTAATACCATACGTCTTGCTTGATTGATATTGATGAATATGAGTATTATAAGAGTTGATCTACCTCGAGATCGTAATGGCTAAACCCTAGAGGTCTAGCTTGTATGGCTATGACAATGATTATTCTATCCGGACTAAGTCCCCCGGTGTATATAGACACCGAGAGGATCTAGGGTTACACAAGGTCGGTTACAGAGAAAGGAATCTACATATCTGATCGCCAAGCTTGCCTTCCACGCCAAGGAGAGTCCTATCCGGACACAGGTGCAGTCTTCTGTCTTCGTATCTTCATAGCCCATCAGTCCGGCCCATGGCTAACAGGCCGGACGCCCAAGACCCCTTAGTCGAGGACTCCCTCATTGAGTTAGAGGCTTGACATGGAAATATGGGAGGCATGATAAACAAGTGGTAGGTAGTGCGACATAGCAATAGAACTAACAACTAGCAAGCAAAGATAGAAGTGATATCAAGGGTAATGGTCATCTTGCCTGAGATCCCACAAGGAAGAAGAACGAGTCCATGAAGAAGACAAACGGACGTAGAACGAATCCTCAAAACTCCGGAACGAAACCGAAGCTAATAAGAGAAGCAAACCGGAAAGAAGCAAGCAACATGGTAAACACACAATCATAAACATGGCATGATGCTCAACCAAGGATGATGCATGTCCGGTTTAAATATGCATGGCATGGCAAAGTGCACAAATAAAACTACAAGTTAAGTGGAGCTCAACATGTAACAAGATGCATGTTGACGAAACACCACATTCGATTATTAGTTCACTTCCGGTTAGGTACTCAACAATATTAAATGTTGGTTAACATGGCAAGAGGTGAGGCATAAGTAAACTAACTATTTAGGCAAGTTTAAATGAGGCTGGAAATAACAACACGTCCGGAAAAATCCTTATATGCATATATAGCAAATTTGAAGCAAACAACAATTTTAACCATATTAAATGTTGTTATCATGATGCGGATGACATACGCAAGTTTATGCAATTTTATGAAAATGTTGACATGAGCATGTTATGAAGCATTTTGGTCACCATGGCGGAACGAAAGGGGTGCCATAGCGACGAATCCGAAAATGAAGCCACGTCAACATATCGGTTCCGGTAACTCGATTGAGATGCCGGTGCAAAAGAAAATGTGACGGGAGCGTGTCATGCGATAAAAAGGTGGGGTGCTCCCGGTAACCGGGTTCCCACGTGTCATTGGCTCGGAAACGGGTAACGCGCATGCGATACATCATGTGTGGCGAGCAACAGATACATGCAACCATCGCATACACACATCACATGCATACGGTCCACAAGTGGTCGTCTCAGCGTTATACCTTTGGAGCGTGCGTTCTGGACGGTTCGGGTTCGATGGGATGTAAACGAAAGTAGTTGTACAATCGGTCTACGGCGACGGTAGTGGAACTTGCTGATCTGAGGGGGTATTTGGCAGTCTTGTTCTTGCGACAGTAGTCGTTCATGGTCGTCGTGGGAATTAGTTGTTGTAGTCGAACTGGACGGGACATGGGTGTCGTGGTACTCGTCGCGTTCCGGAACCGAAGTGGTATTTGGCTATATCCGGAACGGTTTTGGCGTTTCGATGCGGTGTAGTGGTACATGTGAACGGTCATCGTGGTACTTCATTCCGGTCCTGTAGTCTTACTAGCCATCGGTGGACCTTCGAGGGACTTGCGTATCCGAAGGGGTACTTGGCGATCGACAAACGTCATGATACTTGCCGGTCCGGGTCTTGGCGTATCCAAAATGGTTGTTGGTGGTGGAACTTTGCGCCGTTGTGGTGGTCGTTCGGGCGCCGTGCGTCATGGTAGTTGGTGAAAGAAAACACGGAGGCGGTCCTGGTCCGATGGTCTTGGCAACGTCAAAACGGCCAGCGGCATGCCACGACCAAGGTATTGCAACAAGGCACCGATGAAAGGGGAGAAGGGCACCGGGCGACTGTGGCGGTGGCTTGCCAGCGGATGTCATGGGTGTTGGTCGCGGGGGAAGGAGAGGCCAACGCGGAGCTCCTGCGGCGAACTTGAGGCGGATCCACCGGGAACAGCGCGGGGCAGCGGGACCTGGACGATGAGGCGACCGGTGGCGGAGCTTGGGGCGGCGGCTTCATGGAGGTTCGGGCATGGGGACGGAGGCCAGGGCCGCGGTCGGTGGAGGAAGGCAAGGCGGCGCGACGGCGAAGGGGCATGGCTCCGTGGGCGGCTCCGGCGACGCTGGAAGAAGGCAGCGACGGCAGGCATCGCAGGAGGAGCAGGGGAGAGGTGGCCGGGGACGAGGCAAGGGCGCCGTCCCTCTATGTGTGCGCGGGAGGCCGGTTCGGGCGCCAAGGCGAGACGGCGGCGCAGAAGAGGCTCGCGTGAAGGGGCATCGGGCGCGGGCGCGAGCGCTATCGGGAGGAGGACGTGGGGGGTCGAGAAGGAGAGCGAGGTCGAGCACTGGCAGCGCTGGAGTATATACGCTGGAGGATGGACGCGGGGGGAGAGATTGGATCGGGAGAGGTTAGGGTGCTGGGTACGGGCTAGGGTTCGAGGGTTAGGTGGGCCTTAGGGGTTGTTGGGCCTAGGGAGGCCTGGCTGCGGGTGGCCTATTGGGCCGGCTTGGCTGGTGGGAGGTGCAACTGGGCTGGCTGGCTGCTAGCCTTGTCTCTTACCTCCCTTCTCTTTTCAAAATCAGAGAACTAGAAGAAAGGAAAAGGAGAGAAGAAAAGGTTGGAAGAAGAATTTGGGCATGCGGTTAATTTTCTTGGACTCACAAAAATATGTTTGGTTCGAGAAAATTAGAAGTGGCAAGATCGAAAGATATGAATTCAAAATCATTTGAATTTAATTCAAATGGGTTTGAACTAGGACTTGGTTTTTGAAGTGTCCAAAAATATTGAAATTTTTGGAGGAACCTCGGCAAATGGGAATAGAAAATGTGGGAAAGGTTTTGAAGTCAAACTTGAAGTAGAAAATACATGGAGAATATTTGCAAGTGTGTTGGAATATTTATTATAGCTTCCTAATATATTGGGAGGATATGTTATATAGAGAAATCACCATGTGAGTTCCCTCAATTTAAATAGATCAAATATCTATGCATTTTATTTAGTGGAGTTGGAAAAATTAATGGCACGATGACATGATGCAATGCACATGATGCAAAGATGAATGCAACAAACAAATAAATAACAGAGCTGACACGCAAAACATAGAAGGCATCTGGAGCGCCGGTCTCGGGGCGTCACATGGACGACACTTGAAGGAAGTCACTAGGTACATGAGCATCGGAATACCAAGCTTCACCAGGACCTACACCACCACTCTACCTGAAGAAGAGCGTTGGACAATTCAAGTATATGTTCCAGGAAGGACATTCACACCAGTTACTGAGCCCATAGAGTTTTCCTTTGATGCACCAACCTGGAGTCTAGGAAAGAGCATGGCCGCCCACATCGCTATGGGACGCATTGGCGAGGTATACCACAAGGATCTTAAGGACACCATCTACCAGATATGTGGACGCCGAGATGAGCAATGGGAGATGATTTGCACCAGGAGGGATAAGTCCATTGCAGCCTACATCCAGGAGTTAAACTAGCACATTTGTCGTCAGGAGAACCAAATGTGCGCCAGCATGATAGGCATGAAGAAAGTGATGACCAGGAACATGGAGTTAGAAGAGGAACTCAAGTCTACACGCGATGGATATGAAGAAGAGATTGCAGTACTACTGGAGAAGAATGAAGACCTGAAGAAGAAGCTAGGAATATTCATGGGAGATCCCTCACCTGAGGAGGACAACCATCCTGAAGACTACATCATAATCGACGACACCGACTCCGACCCCAATAGTGGTGATGATTATGAAGACGAAGCTGGAGCGGATATCATGGAGTCTTCCACCGATCAAAATTTCTAGTCGACCACCATATTACTATAAGTATCCCCCATTTATATAGTAATAGTCCGAGTATTTTGTAATGATAGTTTAGATCGATTGTATGACCTTGTTTGAATTGAGTGGTGTGAAATGAATGTGTTTGTCTCATGTAAATACGGGTAGTGATCTCTCTTTACACCTCACTCTATTCTATTCTCACCCCTCTAAACCAATCAGATGCCTTCGAGACGTGACCCCGGATTTGTCTTTCCACCGGAGCTCACTCAGTTGATCCAACAATAGAATGCCTTGATGCAGTTGCTAGTCCAGAACCAATGCAACAACAACAACAACAAGCCACTGATATGTCTCCGTCGTATCTACTTTTCCAAACACTTTTTTCCCTTGTTTTGGACTCTAACTTGCATGATTTGAATGGAACTAACCCGGATTGACGCTGTTTTCAGCAGAATTGCCATGGTGTTATTTTTGTGCAGAAATAAAAGTTCTCGGAATGACCTGAAAATCAACGGAGATTATTTTTGGAATATATAAAAAATACTAGAAGAAGAATCCATGTCAGGTACCCCAAACCCTGTCCACGAGGGTGGGGGTGCGCCTACCCCCCTGGGCGCGTGCCCCCTGCCTCGTGGGCCCCCTGATGCTCCACCGACCTCAACTCCAACTCCATATATTCGTGTTCGGGGAGAAAAATCAAAGAGAATGATTCATCACGTTTTACAATATGGAGCCACCGTCAAGCCCTAAACTCTCTCGAGAGGGCTGATCTAGAGTCCGTTCGGGGCTCCGAAGAGGGGAATCCATCGCCATCATCATCATCAACCTTCCTCCACCAATTTCATGATGCTCACCGCCGTGTGTGAGTAATTCTATCATAGGCTTGCTGGACAGTGATGGGTTGGATGAGATTTATCATGTAATCGAGTTATGTTTGTTAGGGTTTGATCCGTAGTATCTAGTACGTTCTGAGATTGATGTTGCTATGACTTTGTTATGCTTAATGCTTGTCACTAGGGCCCGAGTGCCATGATTTCAGATCTGAACCTATTATGTTTTCATGGATATATGTGAGTTTTTTATCCTATCTTGCAAGTCTATAGTCACCTATTATGTGTTATGATCCGTTAACCCCGAAGTGACAATAATCGGGACCATTATCGGTGATGACCGTAGTTTGAGGAGTTCAGGTATTCACTATGTGTTAATGCTTTGGTCCGGTACTCTATTAAAAGGAGGCCTTAATATCCCTTAGTTTCCAATAGGTCCCTGCTGCCACGGGAGGGTAGGACAAAAGATTGCATGCAAGTTCTTTTCCATAAGCACGTTACTACTACTATTGAAGAAATGCATGGTCTTGATAACCCGACACAGGTAGTAAAGGTAAATTCTCTCTATAGATTTGATAAATGTGAAATCCCATATTACTTTGCTACTACTATCATATTACTTTGCTACTAAATACTTTGCTGCAGATATTAAGTTTCCAGGTGTGGTTGAATTGACAACTCAGCTGCTAATACTTGAGAATATTCTTTGGCTCCCCTTGTGTCGAATTAATAGATTTGGGTTGAATACTCTACCCTCGAAAACTATTGCGATCCCCTATACTTGTGGGTTATCAAGACTATTTTCTGGCGCTGTTGCTGGGGAGCATAGCTCTATTCTTTGAGTCACTTGGGATTTGTATCTGCTGGTCACTATGAAGAACTTGAAAGATCAAAGAACCAAGATTTTTGCCTCAACTATGAGGGGAGTTAAGGAACTGCCATCTAGCTCTACACTTGATTCACCTTCTGTTTTGAGTAAACTTGCGACACCTACACATGATATTGATTCTGATAGGTCGCACGTTATTGATGATGCCACTTCTGCTTTGCATGATACTTATGATGAAACTACTTCTATGCTTGATAATACTGTGCCACTAGGTGAATTTCTTGATGAACAACTTGCTAGGGCTAGAGAGAATGAAATTATTGAAACTGATAATATTGATGAAAGTGATGATGAAGATTCTCCCCCTAGATATGAATTGCCTGTTGCGCCTGAGGGTTATGTTATGGATGAAGAAACTGCTAGAGACTTTCTTGCTTGCAATGATAGATCTGATCTTAAGAAATTATTAGCTAAGCTTAAAGAAAAGTCTTTGAATGCCAGAATGAAATATGACCCTGCTTTTTCTACTTCACCTATCTTTATTACTGATAAGGATTATGATTTCTCTGTCGATCCTAAGATAATTACTTTGGTTGAATCTGATCCTTTCTATGGCTATGAATCTGAAACTGTTGTGGCACATCTTACTAAATTAAATGATATAGCCACCCTGTTTACTCATGATGAGAAAACTCGCTATTATTATATCCTTAAGTTGTTTCCGTTCTCATTAAAGGGTGATGCTAAGACATGGTTTAATTCTCTTGATCCTGGTGGTGTGCGTAGTCCCCAGGATATGATTTATTACTTCTCTGCTAAATATTTCCCTGCTCATAAGAAACAAGCTGCTTTAAGGGAAATATATAATTTTGTGAATATTAAAGAAGAGAGTCTCCATGTCATATTTTCTTGCATTTTTGCCCGATCCTAGAAATTTCACGCTACTCAAGGACCTTCAGAGAGAGTTGGAGATTTCGTTATTTTCATATTTGAGAGTTTTCTCGAATTTGAAAAGAGGATCATTTGATTTATTTATTTCATCTTCAATTATTTTTCCGGTGTCAAAAATATAAGAGAGGGAATAATATGACTTTCCCAAAATTGAGGAAAATGAAGATTTAATAAATAGATCAATTTTGGTTTGCCGGAGTTTTGTTCGCATTTTATTTGGATAGGGAAAAATGCGCGTTTTCAAAAATTGCATTTTAGGTCCGGAGTAAAGTTCATTTTGTTCGGCTCATTTTTAGGAGTCGGGGAAAATTTACTTTAGAATTTTTGGAGCCCGTTTAGATTTTCTTTTCTGTCTTTTTCTGCGCGCGAAACCGTTTAAAAAAAATCCCGCAGGCCCGCCGGGCCAAGGCCCAGCCAGCCAGCCGCCGCTGCACCCCAGCCCCAGCGCGTGTGCGCCAGTGCCAGCGCCAGGCGCAGGAGGCCGCCGCCTCGCCTGTAGCCGAGTCCGGCTTGGACTCTGGCCGGTTAGCCCCTCCCCTTTCCTTTGTTTCGTTTTCCTATTCCTACTCTATTTCTTGTCCCCTACCCCAAGAAACCCCCTCCCCTCCCCAATATAAATACCCCAACACCCCCCTCTAAACCCATCAAATCAAGCCCCAAGCCCTCCACCGCACCCCACCCCGCGCCCTACACCCCACACCCGCGCCGCTGCCGCCCTAAGCCGCCGCCGCCGCACCTTGCCCACGCCGCCACGCCGCCACGCCGCCGGAGCCCCTCGCCGGAGACCTCGCTGGAGGTAGCCCCGCGCCGCATCTCTTCTTTTCCTCGGATCGTTTTCTTCTAATCATTCTGATTCTTTTCTTCTCTTCCGATTCGTTTTCTTTCCGGTTCTTCTCTAAACCGTTCCGGTTTTCTAGATCGATTTTTGTTCCGGTTTTCTTCCAAAACCCTAGATCGAATTCGTTTTCTTTTCCGATTTAGTTGCCTTTGGACCGTTCACCGGACCGTTCGTCCTAACGAACATGATCACCGGATTCTTCTAGGTTAGCGAACGTCCGTTCGTTTAACCGCTCTTCTTTTTCTTTTCGTCGGATTTATTCCGCGTCTTTTCCGCGATCGCGATCTCAGATCCGATCTTCGTTCTAGTTTATCTTCTCGCTCGTTTATCGGAATCAGGTGATTCAAGCGCCTGGAGTTTCGTCTCAAAACCGCCATTCGGTCTAATCAACTTAAACAAGTTTTTGGCCCGGTAAAATTTGACCTAGTTTCAACTTGCTAGAACCGAGTTGTTTTCTTCCGCCGTTTGTTTTCCGTTTCTTTGTTCGGTTCGTTCTTTCTTTGCAACCGAAGTTCTTAAGTTGAACTTTCTGGTTCGATCTCTTGTTCGAGTTTTACCTGTGCATTAGATGAGTACTTATTGTGTGCTTGTTGTTTGTCTGCGATAGATCACCCGGATTGCGCCGCCTGTTACTTCGAAACCCTAGGACTCGCGGATCATCAGCAAGGCAAGTAACACTTTGATCATACCTTTTCTACAACCCATGTTTTATTGCATTAGATCAATCCTCTCACATTGCATGATTAGGATCTAATTAAATTGTGGGATGGGAAGTAGATGAGGTAGTACCTATTACCTGTATTATTATGAAACCTTTGGGAGTTACTTCTACGTTTGCTTATTATGCCATGCTATGCTAGTAGACGTGGATTGGGTGAGTGATATCCATGACAGATGTGAGTTGATAATTTTAATGGTTTATCTAAGGTGGCAACTTAAACACACATCTGGGTGGATTGAGGCACCTGATGTCTATCAGGACTTGCCTGTTTTATTTTGGACCGCCACCCAGGCTCAAAGGGATCATAAGATAATTCATGCTAGAAACTTCCGTGTGCAGCCACATGCTACTATGGGCTCTGGCATAGTTGACTAAGTTGTGCGAACTCTTACGGGGTGGACTAGCAGATGTAGGGGTTGTAGGTGGTATGGTCTACCCCACATGTAAGGTGCTAGCGCTTCTGAAAGACTATGTCTCGGTCATCCGTTTCTCAAACACCATGTAGTGCGAGAAAACAAACGGAGGCGATCGAGTCATGTGGGGAAAAGTGCGCAAACCTCTGCAGAGTGTATAAACTAATCACGATTAGTCGTGTCCCCGGTTATGGACAACTTGAGTATCTAGTACTTGAATATCATGTGAATCTCAACATGTTACTTCTAATTAATGTTGTTGGGTTTTAATTGTTCACTTAATTGGGATTGAGAATGCTGTCAACCATTCTCAATGTTTCACAACCACCATGATAGTTAAATAAATTTATTCCTTTGCAGTAGGGAAAAATTGGCTTTACGCAAAACTGTAACCATAGAGCTTTCCACCAGCCATATATGCATATAGTATAGCTGTTTCATTCCATTACTCTCTATGTGTTACTTTGCCAGCATATTCCATGTGCTGACCCGTTTTCGGGCTGCAACTTTCATGTTGCAGACTTTTCAGACGACGAGTAAGGTGCTTTTAGGTCGTGGTTCTATACTCAGTGATGCCGTTGGAGTTGATGGACCCATTTATCTTCCAAGTCTTCCGCTGTTATCGACACTAGATGGCCTTAAGCCATATTTATTGTAATAAGTTCTCTTTGAGACAACGATGTAATAAGTGTGTGATTGCCACTCTGCTATAAATCCTTCGATGTACTGTATGGTGTCAGCATTACTGATCCAGGGATGACACCTGAGCACAGAGCACTTGATCCATTCGGGTCGGGTCGCCATAGAGAATGGTATCAGAGCACACGCTGACTGTAGGACACGACCACTAAGTTAAAGCCATAGATCACCATTCTCTTCTCATTTTCGAACTCCTCATCTTTTCTACTCTTTTAGGATGACGCACGCGAAGATGAAGTACGCTCAACCGGATGAAGGCGCACCTTTTGGATTTCACCTGAAGGAAGTCACCAGGTACCTGAACATTGGACTACCAAGCTTCACGGGAACCTTCAACGCCACTCTGGCTGAAGAGGAGCGCTGGAAGATTCAAGCTCACATTCCGGGAAGGACATTCGGCCAATCATGAAGCCTATATATAGTGTTTTCAATGCACCAACCTGGAGTCTGGGAAGGAGCATGGCAGCTCATATCACCATAGGACGCATTGGAGAAGTTTATCAAGAAGACCTCAAGGACACTATCTACCAGATTTGCGGACGCCGAGATGAACAATGGGAGTTAGTCAGCACCAAGAAGGATAGATCCATTGCATCTTTCATCTAGGAGTTAAACCAGCACATTCGACGCCACGAGAACCAGATGTGCAATGATATGATAGAGTTGAAGAATGCGAAGGCAAGGATCATCGAGCTAGAAGGAGAACTGAAGTCTACACGCAAGGACTACATGGACGAGATCATAGCTCTAGCAAGACACAATAACGATCTTAAGCAGGAGATTGAAGAACTCAAGGGGAAGTTAGCATCCAAGGAGGAGGACGAGTACGTTTTGCATGTCCGGACAACTACATCATCATCGACGACACCGATTCAGATCCTAGTGAACCCGACTTTGAAGACGAAGCTGGAGCAGATATCATGGAGTCGTCCACCGGTTCAAATTTCTAGATGACCACCAGATAGTAGTAGTATTCCCCCATGTAAACAATATAGTCGAGCACTTTTGCGATAGTTTTAGACCGATTGTAAGCCCTTGTTTGATTGATTGGAGTGATTTTGTGTGCTTTTGATCATGTGCATTGGGGTAGTGTTTTCCCTTTAGACCTCACTCTATTCTCAATTCTCGTCTTTTCTAAACCCTCAGATGCCTCCGAGATGTGATAATGGATTTCCACCGGAGCTCACTCAGTTGATCCAACAGCGGAATCAATTGATGCAGATGTTAGTCCAGAACCAGCAGAACAACAACAACCCACCACCACCACCACCACCTGTTGACCACTTAGCCCATTTCCTTAGGCTGAATCCGCCGGTGTTTTCCAGTAGCACCAAGCCGATAGTAGCAGACGATTGGCTCCGCAATATAGGAAGGGAGTTGACCACTGCAGGATGCACGGATGGTGAGAAAGTGAAGTTTGCCGCACACCAGCTTGACGGACCCGCGGCAGCATGGTGGGAGAATTTCACAGCCACTTACCCAGTTGACACTGTCACATGGGATCAGTTTCAGCAAGCTTTCCGCACTGCCCATGTTTCAGCAGGAGCTATGGCCCTGAAGAAGCGTGAGTTTCGCAACTTACGCCAAGGAGGAAGGACAGTTGGCCAGTACGTTGATGACTTCAGCAAGTTAGCACGTTATGCCCCAGATGACGTTGCTACGGATGCAGCTAAGCAGGAGAAGTTTCTGGAAGGACTGAATGATGAGCTAAGCATGCAGTTGATGGTAGCGAGTTTCAACAACTACCAAGAGTTGGTAGATCGTGCCATCATGATTGAAGGAAAGCAACAGCAGATTGAGAATCGTAAGAGGAAGTATGGACAGGGGAAGTATAACTCTGGAGCCCAGCCGAAGCCCCATTTTGCCCCTAAACCAGGATTTCAGTTTCAGCACACCCATGGAGGAGGTAGCTCGCACAACCATAATGGCCACAAGAATGGTAATGGGAATGGAGGAAGCAACGGCCAGAACCGGACCACCCCATCCACCCTAGCCAAAAGGACCTGAGCCACGTCACTTGCTATAAGTGTTCGAAGCCAGGGCATTATGCAAATGAATGTCCTGAAGGCCAGAATGGGAATGGCAATGGAAGCTCTGGGAAGAAGCCGAACCCTTTCAATAGGGGACAGGTGAACCACGTTAATGTGGAGGAGGTTGAAGATCAACCCGATGCAGTAATCGGTAAGTTTTTGGTTAAGTCATTTACCGCACTTGTTCTTTTTGACACTGGTGCATCGCATTCATACATATCAAGGGGATTTGTGGATAAATATAACCTGCCAACCCAAGCCCTTAGGTCACCCATGTTAGTAAGCTCACCAGGAGCGGAGTTCATGGCTAGACGATGGTGTGATCGGTTACCATTAAGGATTGGTAACTATGTGTTTCCCTCAGACCTAATAGTATTGGAATCTCAAGGATTGGATGTGATATTAGGCATGGATTGGTTGTCGATGTATGGAGGAAACATCGATTGTGCTAGTAAGTCAATTTTGCTTACCACACCAGAAGGAAGAAGGATCAAGTATGTATCCCGGCATGTGCCAAACAGGACACAAGTAAACTGCCTAACAGGAGTTGTGCAAGAAGAAGTACCAGTGGTGAAGGATTTTCCTGATGTATTTCCTGAAGAGTTGCCAGGCATGCCACCGGATAGAGACATTGAGTTTTTGATTGAGTTATTGCCAGGTACAGGCCCAATATCAAAGCGACCATACCGGATGCCAGCAAAGGATTTGGTAGAAATTAAGAATCAGATTAAGGAGTTATTGGATAAAGGTTACATTCGCCCAAGTTCTTCGCCTTGGGGATCGCCCGTAATTCTAGTGGAAAAGAAGGATGGATCATTAAGGATGGTTGTAGATTATCGGGGATTGAATGAAGTAACCATCAAGAATAGGTACCCACTGCCAATGATCAACGATTTGTTTGATCGGTTGCAAGGAGCTAAAGTGTTTTCCAAGATCGATTTGCGATCAGGGTACCATCAGTTGAAGATTCGAGAGCAGGACATACCTAAGACAGCATTCACCACGAGATATGGACTGTATGAGTATACCGTTATGTCATTTGGATTGACTAACGCACCTGCCTATTTCATGAACCTGATGAACAAAGTGTTTATGGAGTTTTTGGATAAGTTCGTCGTAGTGTTCATTGATGACATCCTGGTTTATTCAAAGAATGAAGAGGAGCATAAGGAACATTTGGCGTTTGGTTTTGGAGAAACTAAGGGAACATCAGTTATACGCCAAATTCAGCAAATGCGAGTTTTGGTTGAAGGAAGTTGGATTCCTCGGACACGTTATATCCGGAGAAGGTATAGCAGTTGACCCCACAAAGGTTGAGACCGTAACCAAATGGGAAGCACCAATGACAGTTGGAGAGATCCGGAGTTTTCTTGGACTCGCAGGATACTACCGGAGATTCATTGAGAACTTTTCAAAGATTGCGAAGCCTATGACTGAATTGTTGAAGAAGGATACTAAGTTCAATTGGACTGAGGAATGTGAGGCTAGTTTCCAGGAGTTGAAGAAACGTTTGGTCACCTCACCAGTATTGATTTTGCCAGATCAGACCAAGGATTATGAGGTGTATTGCGACGCTTCACGTCGAGGACTTGGAGCAGTGCTTATGTAGGAAGGAAGAGTTGTTTCGTATGCTTCACGGCAACTGAAGCCTCATGAGTTGAATTATGCCACGCATGATTTGGAGTTAGCAGCCGTAGTGCATGCATTGAAAACATGGATACATTTCCTCATTGGAAATCATTGTGAGGTGTACATGGATCACAAGAGTTTGAAGTACATTTTCACTCAGAAGGAGTTGATCCTCCAACAAAGGAGATGGTTGGAGCTCATCAAGGATTATGACATGAGATTGCATTACCATCCCGGAAAAGCTAATGTAGTAGCCGATGCATTGAGCCATAAGAGCCATGTCAACACCCTAGTGATGGGAGAAGTATCAAAGGAGTTAGCAGAAAACCTTCGTGAGCTATGTTTGGAAATAGTTCCGAGAGGCTATGTAGCAACATTGGAGATTCAGTCAACATTGATGGATAAAATCAGAGAAGCTCAGAAATCTGACAAGGAGATTGCTGCTATAAAAGAGAAATTGAGCGAAGGAAAAGCAAAAGGATTTCGTGAGGATGAGCACGACACCCTATGGTTTGAAGACCGTGTTTATGTGCCAAATGACCTGGAGATCAGGAAGTTGATTTTGCAAGAGGCACATGATTCACCGTATTCGATTCACCCAGGGAATACCAAGATGTATTTGGATTTAAAGGAAACATTCTGGTGGACCGGAATGAAGAAGGATATTGCAGCATATGTAGCAGTTTGTGACGTATGTCAGAGAGTAAAGGCAGAGCATCAGAAGCCAGCAGGATTTTTACAACCATTGCCGATACCCGAATGGAAGTGGGATATGATAGGCATGGATTTTATCATAGGACTACCCAGGACAAAATCAGGCTATGATTCGATATGGGTAGTAGTTGATCATTTGACAAAGGTAGCACATTTTATTCCAGTTAAGACCACTTACACCAGTGCTAAGTTGGCGAAGATATACATGACTAGGATCATTTGTTTGCATGGAGTTCCGAGGAGTATTGTATCAGATAGAGGAACCCAATTTACCTCAAAGTTTTGGAATCAGTTGCATGAAACTTTAGGAACCAGACTAGAGTTCAGCACAGCTTTTGATCCGCAGACAGATGGACAGACCGAGAGGGTCAATCAGATTTTGGAAGATATGCTGAGAGCTTGTGCACTAGATTATGGATCTAGTTGGGATGATAACTTGCCGTATGCGGAGTTTTCTTATAACAACAGTTACCAAACCAGTTTGAAGATGGCACCTTTCGAAGCTTTATACGGAAGGAGGTGCATGACACCGTTGTCATGGGACGAAGTTGGAGACCGTCAATTCTTTGGACCGGATTTGATTAAGGAGTCTGAACGGAAAGTTAAGTTGATTCGCGATAGGCTCAAGGTAGCCCAGTCCAGGCAGAAGAGCTACGCAGATTCTAAACGCAAGGAGACAGTTTACGAAACCGGAGACAGAGTTTACCTTCGAGTATCCCCACTTCGAGGAGTTAAGCGCTTTGGAGTTAAGGGAAAATTAGCACCGCGTTTCGTTGGGCCGTATAAGATCTTGCAACGTATGGGAGAAGTCGCTTATAAGTTGGAATTACCAGAGGGACTGTCAGGAGTTCATGATGTATTCCATGTTTCTCAGCTGAAGAAATGTCATGCCGAGATGGCGGAGGTACCGCTAAGAGATACCGTGCCACTCGAAGCGATTCAGTTGAAGGACGACTTAACGTATGAGGAGAAGCCAGTCAAGATTCTCGATTATGCCAGCAGAGTTACCCGCAGCAAGGTTATCAAGTTTTGCAAAGTTCAGTGGAACCACCACTCAGAGGATGAAGCCACCTGGGAGAGAGAGGAAGATTTGCTCAAGGACCACCCTCACCTATTTTCTAGCCAACCCGAATCTCGAGGGCGAGATTCATCTTAAGGGGGGTACGTTTGTAACATCCCAAATTTGCAATTTGGCATGTTATACACTAGATCATCATGCATGTCATATTTTCTTGCATTTTTGCCCGATCCTAGAAATTTCACGCAACTCAAGGACCTTCGGAGAGAGTTGGAGATTTCGTTATTTTCATATTTGAGAGTTTTCTCGAATTTGAAAAGAGGATCATTTGATTTATTTATTTCATCTTCAATTATTTTTCCGGTGTCAAAAATATAAGAGAGGGAATAATATGACTTTCCCAAAATTGAGGAAAATGAAGATTTAATAAATAGATCAATTTTGGTTTGCCGGAGTTTTGTTCGCATTTTATTTGGATAGGGAAAATGCGTGTTTTCAAAAATTGCATTTTAGGTCCGGAGTAAAGTTCATTTTGTTCGGCTCATTTTTAGGAGTCGGGGAAAATTTACTTTAGAATTTTTGGAGCCCGTTTAGATTTTCTTTTTTGTGTTTTTCTGCGCGCGAAACCGTTTAAAAAAAATCCCACAGGCCCGCCGGGCAAAGGCCCAGCCAGCCAGCCGCCGCTGCGCCCCAGCCCCAGCGCGCGTGCGCCAGCGCCAGCGCCAGGCGCAGGAGGCCGCCGCCTCGCCTCTAGCCGAGTCCGGCTTGGACTCTGGCCGGTTAGCCCCTCCCCTTTTCTTTGTTTCGTTTTCCTATTCCTACTCTATTTCTTGTCCCCTACCCCAAGAAACCCCCTCCCCTCCCCAATATAAATACCCCAACACCCCCCCTCTAAACCCATCAAATCAAGCCCCAAGCCCTCCACCGCACCCCACCCCATGCCCTACACCCCACACCCGCGCGGCCGCCGCCCTAAGCCGCCGCCACCGCTCCTTGCCCACACCGCCACGCCGCCGGAGCCCCTCGCCGGAGACCTCGCCGGAGGTAGCCCCGCGCCGCATCTCTTCTTTTCCTCGGATCGTTTTCTTCTAATCGTTCTGATTCTTTTCTTCTCTTCCGATTCGTTTTCTTTCCAGTTCTTCTCTAAGCCGTTCCGGTTTTCTAGATCGGTTTTTGTTCCGGTTTTCTTCCGAAACCCTAGATCGAATTCGTTTTCTTTTTCGATTTAGTTGCCTTTGGACCGTTCGCCGGACCGTTCGTCCTAACGAATGTGATCACCGGATTCTTCTAGGTTAGCGAACGTCCGTTCGTTTAACCGTTCTTCTTTTTCTTTTCGTCGGATTTATTCCGCGTCTTTTCCGCGATCACGATCTCAGATCCGATCTTCGTTCTAGTTTATCTTCTCGCTCGTTTATCGGAATCAGGTGATTCAAGCGCCTGGAGTTTCGTCTCGAAACCGCCGTTCTGTCTAATCAACTTCAACAAGTTTTTTCCCCGGTAAAATTTGACCTAGTTTCAACTTGCTAGAACCGAGTTGTTTTCTTCCGCCGTTTGTTTTTCGTTTCTTTGTTCGGTTCATTCTTTCTTTGCAACCGGAGTTCTTAAGTTGAACTTTCTGGTTCGATCTCTTGTTTGAGTTTTACCTGTGCATTAGATGAGTACTTATTGTGTGCTTGTTGTTTGTCTGCGATAGATCACCCGGATTGCGCCGCCTGTTACTTCGAAACCCTAGGACTCGCGGATCATCAGCAAGGCAAGTAACACTTTGATCATACCTTTTCTACAACCCATGTTTTATTGCATTAGATCAATGCTCTCACATTGCATGATTAGGATCTAATTAAATTGTGGGATGGGAAGTAGATGAGGTAGTACCTATTACCTGTATTATTATGAAACCTTTGGGAGTTACTTCTACGTTTGCTTATTATGCCATGCTATGCTAGTAGACGTGGATTGGGTGAGTGATATCCATGACAGATGTGAGTTGATAATTTTAATGGTTTATCTAAGGTGGCAACTTAAACACACATCTGGGTGGATTGAGGCACCTGATGTCTATCAGGACTTGCCTGTTTTTTTTCGGACCGCCACCCAGGCTCAAAGGGATCATAAGATAATTCATGCTAGAAACTTCCATGTGCAGCCACATGCTACTATGGGCTCTGGCATAGTTGATTAAGTTGTGTGAACTGTTACGGGGTGGACTAGCAGATGTAGGGGTTGTAGGTGGTACGGTCTACCCCACATGTAAGGTGCTAGCGCTTCTGAAAGACTATGTCTCGGTCATCCGTTTCTCAAACACCATGTAGTGCGAGAAAACAAATGGAGGCGATCGAGTCATGTGGGGACAAGTGCGCAACCTCTGCAGAGTGTATAAACTAATCATGATTAGCCGTGTCCCCAGTTATGGACAACTTGAGTATCTAGTACTTGAATATCATGTGAATCTCAACATGTTACTTCTAATTAATGTTGTTGGGTTTTAATTGTTCACTTAATTGGGATTGAGAATGCTGTCAACCATTCTCAATATTTCACAACCACCATGATAGTTAAAATAAATTTATTCCTTTGCAGTAGGGAAAAATTGGCTTTACGCAAAACTGTAACCATAGAGCTTTCCACCAGCCATATATGCATGTAGTATAGCTGTTTCATTCCATTACTCTCTATGTGTTACTTTGCCAGCATATTCCATGTGCTGACCCGTTTTCGGGCTGCAACTTTCATGTTGCAGACTTTTCAGACGACGAGTAAGGTGCTTTTAGGTCGTGGTTCTATACTCAGTGATGCCGTTGGAGTTGATGGACCCATTTATCTTCCAAGTCTTCCGCTGTTATCGACACTAGATGGCCTTAAGCCATATTTATTGTAATAAGTTCTCTTTGAGACAACGATGTAATAAGTGTGTGATTGCCACTCTGCTATAAATCCTTCGATGTACTGTGTGGTGTCAGCATTACTGATCCAGGGATGACACCTGAGCACAGAGCACTTGATCCATTCGGGCAGGGCGGCGGCGGCGGCGGCGCGGCAATGCGGCGGCGGTCGGGTGGTGGTGGTCGGGGGGCGGGGTATATAAGGGGGGGGTGCCTTGGGGAGAGGGCAAGAGGCGGCGGGGAGGGGAGTCCGGCTCGGACTCTCCGAGTCGGCGGCGCGGCGCGGCGCGACCGGTCCCCTGGGAGGAGATGGCGCGCGGGAGGGGACGGGCCGGCGGCTGGGCTTCGGCCCAGTTAGCCACGCGCACCTTTTTTTTTAAATAATTCCGCCGAACAGAAAACAAATTCTAGAAAATAAAATAAAAATCTAAAAATGCCAAAACAAATTTTCACCATCTAAATGAAATATTTAGAACGAGATGAACATTTTCTTGGCCCCTAAATGCAATTTTGAAAACGTGCAATTTTTCTAATGCAAACAAAATTGCAATAAAATTCAAATAAAAACAAATATTTGATTTTAATATATTTCCTCCAATATTTCAATTATTTTGGAGAAGTCATATTATCTCCTCTCATATATTTTTAATATGAAATATTTTTGGAGAGAAAAATAATTAAAACAAAAAATCCTCGTTTCAAAATTTGATAAAAATCAAATTTGAAAACCAGGGAAATCCCCAACTCTCTCCGAGGGTCCTTGAGTTGCTTAGGATTTCGAGGATCGCGAGATGAAATGCAATAAAATATGATATGCAAGAATGATCTATGTATAACATTCCAAATTGAAAATTTGGGATGTTACAAACCTACCCCCCTTAAGATGAATCTCGCCCTCGAGATTCGGGTTGGCTAGAAAATAGGTATGGGTGGTCTTTGCGAAGATCATCCTCTTGTTCCCATGTGGCTTCGTCCTCAGTATGATGGCTCCACTGAACCTTGCAAAACTTAATGACCTTGCTGCGGGTGACTCGACTGGCAAACTCCAAAATCTTTACTGGCTTCTCCTCATAAGTCAAGTCATTGTCCAACTGAATCACCTCCAAGGGTACGGTATCTCTTAGTGGTATGTCGGCCATCTCAGCATGGCACTTCTTCAATTGGGAAATGTGAAATACATCGTGAACTCCTGACAGTCCTTCAGGTAACTCCAACTTGTAGGCAACTTCTCCCATCCGTTCCAAAACACGGTATGGTCCTACAAATCTCGGGGCTAACTTTCCCTTAACTCCAAAACGTTTCACTCCTCACAAAGGTGATACTCGTAGATATGCTCTATCTCCAATTTCATAGGTTACCTCCTTGCGTTTCGAATCTGCATAACTCTTCTATCTGGACTGAGCTATCTTCAGTCTATCTCGAATCAGTTTAACCTTCTCCTCAGACTCTTTGATCAAGTCTGGTCCAAACAACTGTCGGTCTCCAACTTCATCCCACATCAATGGTGTTCTGCACCTTCGTCCATACAGGGCTTCGAACGGTGCCATCTTCAGACTGGCTCGGTAACTATTGTTGTATGAGAACTCTGCGTAAGGCAGATTGTCATCCCAACTAGATCCATAATCTAGCGCACAGGCTCTCAACATGTCCTCCAGAATCTGGTTGACTCTCTCGGTCTGTCCATCCGTCTGTGGGTGAAATGTTGTACTGAACTCCAATCTCGTTCCCAAAGTCTAGTGTAACTGATGCCAAAACTTTGAGGTAAACTGTGTTCCTCTATCTGATACGATGGTCCTTGGAACTCCATGCAGACATACGATCCTGGTCATATATATCTTGGCTAACTTTGCACTAGTATAAGATGTTTTCACTGGGATAAAGTGTGCCACTTTGGTCAAACGGTCAACTACTACCCATATAGAATCATATCCTGATTTGGTCCTGGGCAATCCGGTGATAAAATCCATGCCAAGTTTATCCCACTTCCATTCGGGTATCGGCATAGGCTGTAACAATCCTGCTGGCTTTTGATGCTCTGCCTTCACTCTCTGACATACATCGCATACGTCCACATACTCGGCAATATCCTTCTTCATCCCTGTCCACCAGAAACGTTCCTTCAAATCCAAATATATCTTGGTGTTTCCGGGGTGTATCGAGTATGGTGAGTCATGAGCCTCCCGAAGTATTAACTTCCTGATCTCTGTGTTATTGGGCACATAAACACGGTCCTCAAACCATAAGGTGTTGTGCTCATCCTCACGAAAACCTTTGGCCTTTCCTTCGCTCATTTTCTCCTTTATCTCGGCAATCTCTTTGTCCTCCTTCTGAGCTTCTCGAATCTTTCCTAACAATGCAGAGTGAACCTCCATTGTTGCAACAAAACCTCTAGGAACAATCTCCAAACGTAGTTCCCGGAGATCCTCTGCTAACTACTTCGGCAATCCCATGCTCTCTAGGGTATTAGCATAACTCTTCCATCTCAAAGCGTCTGCTACGACATTGGCCTTTCCTGGATGATAGTGCAGCTTCATGTCATAATCCTTTATGAGCTCCAACCATCTCCTCTGCCTAAGGTTCAGTTCCTTCTGGGTGAAGATGTACTTCAAACTCTTATGGTCCGTGTACACATCACAATGGTTTCCAATGAGGTAATGTCTCCAAGTCTTCAACGCATGCACTACGACTGCTAATTCCAAATCATGCGTGGCATAATGCAACTCGTGCGGTTTCAGTTGTCGCGAGGCAGACGAAACAACTCTTCCATCCTGCATAAGCACACTTCCAAGTCCTAAGCGAGAGGCGCCGCAATACACTTGGAAATCCTTACGTATATCTGGCAGTGTCAACACTGGGGCTGTAGTCAAACGTTTCTTAAGCTCCTGGAAACTTGCCTCGCAATCTTCCATCCATTTAAACTTGGTATCCTTCTACAATAATTCTGTCATGGGCTTCGCGATCTTGGAAAAATTCTCAATGAATCTTTAGTAGTATCCTGCGAGTCCAAGAAAACTGCGGATCTTGCTAACTGAAGTGGGTGCCAACCATTCAGTGACTGACTGAACCTTGTTGGGGTCTACTGCTATACCTTCTCCTAATATAACATGTCCAAGGAATCCGACTTCCTTCAAGTGTCGTCCAAAAGGTGCTTCGTCATCCGGTTGTGCAAACTTGTTCCTTGCATCCGCCATCCTAAAGGGTAGAAAATGGAGAGGAGTCGAAAATGAGAACAGAATAGTGATCTATGGCTTTTAGCTTAGTGGTCGTGTCCTACACTCAGCGTGTGCTCTGATACCATCTTGTAGCGACCTGACCTTAAACGGTCAAGTCTCTGTGCTTCAGTGTCATCCCTGGATCGGTAATGCTGACACACACAGTACTCGAGGATTTATAACAGAGTAGCAATCGCACACTTATTACATTGATGTCTCCAAAGAGAACTTATTACAATAAATATGGCTTAAGGCCATCTAATGCGATAACAGCGGATGGCTTGGAAGATAAAGTGAGTCCATCAACTCCAACGGCATAGTTGAGCTACATGGCAACGGCCTAACGAACCTTACTCCTCGTATTAAAGTCTGCAACATAATACGTTGCAGCCCGAAAATGGGTCAGCACATGGAATATGCTGGCAAAGTAACACAGTAGAGCAGAACGGAATAATGCTATCACAACATGCATATTTGGCTGGTGGAAAGCTATATGGTTATAGTTTTTGTGAAAAGACAATTTTTCCCTACAACAAAGGAATAGATTTTAATTTAACTATCATGGTAGTTGAAACATCATTGAGAAGGTTCCTCCAACTCAATCCCAATTAAAGTAATTATCAACCCAACAATATTAATTTAGAGTGATGAGATACTTAAGATACTCCAAGTACTAGATACTCAAGATGTCCATAACCGGGGACACGACTAACCATGATTAGTTTGTACACTCTGCAGAGGTTTGCGCACTTTTCCCTAGAAGACTCGATTGCCTCCGTTGGATTTCTCGCACTACATGGTGTTTGAGAAACGGATGACCGAGACACAATCTTTCAGAAACATTAAGTCTCTACTCCGGGCAGACCATACCAAACCTACAACCCACAACCTGCTGATCCACCTCTTCAAGAGCTTCACGTAACTTACTCAACTATGCTAGAGCCCATAATAGCTTGTGGCTGCACACGGAATTTTCTAGCATGAATCATCCCAGTTCCCTTTGAGCCTGGGTGGCGGTCCATAGGAAGATCACAGGGGTACTTCGGGATTTCCAAAAAAATAGGCAACACTGGGTACTCCAGGTGCCTCAATCCATCCAGATGTGTATTTAAGTTGCCACCTTAAGTTGAACCATTAATTATCAATCTCACATCTGGGATGGATTTCACTCACCCAAACCACGTCTACGAGCATAGCATAGCAATATAAGCAACACGTAGAAGTAACTCCCAAGGGTTTAAATGTAACAGGGCAATAGGTTCTACCTCATCAACTACTTCCCAACCCACATGTTAATAACATCCTAATCATGCAATGTTTGAGGATTGGAACTAATGCATAAAAACTGGGTGATAAAGGGTATGATCAAAGTGTTACTTGCCTTGATGACGATCCACGTAACCTAGAGACTCCAAATAACACGCTTCGCACTCCGGGAATTCTATCACAAACAAACAATAGCATACATAAGCACTCAAGCAAATAAGCATGGGTAAAAACTCAAATAAGAAGGTCTAACCAGAAAGTTCAACTTAAGAACTCCGGTTTGCAAAAAGAATCAAATCGAATGGAGCAACGAAACTCAAACGGCGAAAGAAAAAAGATCCATTTACTAATCTAGACCTAGGTCAAATTTTACAGTAGCAAAAGCTTGTTCAAGTTGGTTACACAAAAAGAGGGTCTCAATACGAAGATCTAGGCGCTTGAATCGCCTGATTCCGACTAACGAGCAAAAAGATAAACTAGAACGAAAATCGGATCAGAAATCGCGATCAAAAATAATCGCGGAATAATCCGATAAAAGAAAACTGACAAACAGGCTAACAAACGAGCGGTCGTTATCTGTAACTAACAAGCAAAAACCATTTGTTAAAACTAACGTACGGACGAACGTCCGCTAAAAAGAAAAACCGGGAAAAACCAGCAAACCGAAAAAAAGAATTAGGGTTTTTCTTTAAAAAATCAGATCGGCTTTCTTTAAAAAAGCCGGTGACTACCTCGTCGGTCCGGTGAGTCACGGCGGCGACGGCGAGGCGAGGCGGCGGTGGCGGCGCGGCGCGGCAAGGCGGCGGCGGTCAGGTGGTGGTGGCCGGGGGGGCGGGGTATATAAGGGGAGGGGGTGTGCGGGAGGGGATGGGCCGGCGGCTGGGCTGCGGCCCAGTTAGCCACGCGCACCTTTTTTTTAAAAAAAAATTCCGCCGATCAGAAAAAAAGTTCTAGAAAAAAATAAAAATCTAAAAATGCCAAAACAAATTTTCACCGTCTAAATGAAATATTTAGAACGAGATGAACATTTTCTTGGCCCCTAAATGCAATTTTGAAAACATGCAATTTTTCTAATGCAAACAAAATTGCAATAAAATCCAAATAAAAACAATATTTGATTTTAATATATTTCCTCCAATATTTCAATTATTTTGGAGAAGTCATATTATCCCCTCTCATATATTTTTAATATGAAATATTTTCGGAGAGAAAAATAATTAAAACCAAAAATCCTCGTTTCAAAATTTGATAAAAATAAAATTTGAAAACCGGGGAAATCCCCAACTCTCTCCGAGGGTCCTTGAGTTGCTTAGGATTTCGAGGATCGTGAGACGAACTGCAATAAAATATGATATGCAAGAATGATCTATGTATAACATTCCAAATTGAAAATTTGGGATGTTACAATAAATGGTAAGGATGAGTCATGTCACATGTGTGTTTCTGATCTTACTGTTCTCAAGAGTGTTGTATTAGGAGATAGACAATATAACTTGGGGGCCATTGTTGCACGTAGGTTGCATAGTAATAGTAATAGTATTGATGGAGATTTCTTTGGTGGAATTTATGCAACCCGTTTAGCTGATTTTCTTGAGATACCCATACATGGAGATGATATTGAGTTGCCTCCGCTTATTTAGATATAATGCCATGGTTCGTCATCAGTTTGTTGAGAGGAACAATCAGTTCCTCTAGTACCGACTAATCTTCGACAGACGACGCACCTATCACGTCGCTCTCCCTGCTCCTGCTTTCTTTGACTTTCAGGCAAAAGGGAGATATGTTATAACCAGGGAGGAGGCGACCGGGTACGAGAGGAGGGCGGAGGCAGCTCGCTTCCAAGCTGCAGCTCATCAGGCAGCCGCTGCATCTCAGTACGACCCCAGCAACAACTTTGATCCATGGGCATAGACCAAGTTAGGACAAAAGCCTAAGCTTGGGAGAGTACGTATCTCTCACCGACATTACATTCATGTTCACACACTCATGCCAGTTGTCGGTGCCCATACCTTTTTCATTGTATCATCCATGCTAGTTTCTTTTCTTTTTAAGCGCTCTTCTTGTGTGTTTGAAAAACCTTAAGAAAAATCAAAAAAATAGTTGTAGCTTTTAGTTAGTTTACTTTCCATGCCTGTAGTAGTAGTAATTAAAAAGCAAACCCAAAAATATTTCATGTTCTTCTTTTGCTTGTTGGGAGCTTTCCCGTGTAAATAGTTTTGTTTCTTTTCTTTCCTTTGGGGGTCGAGAGGAGAAGACCATAATGAAAATGTTCAGTGGCTCTTATATGCATTATTGTTGATCTAACAAAGAGCCCATATTACATTGTCTTCTCCCATGAATTGAATGCTTGCAGATTCCATCTTAGTCCAATGCACGTGGACTATTATTATTATCCACACTATTCGGTCGTGCAAGTGAAAGGCAATAATGACGATATATGATGAACTGATTGAGATGAGAAAAGATGGTATGAACTCGACCTCTCTTGTTTTTGTAAATATGATTAGTTCATCATTCCTGATTCAGCTTATTATGAAAGAAACATGTTTGCAATGACAATTAGAGATTATAGTTGCTTATGCCATGCTTAATTAGCTATGAGTTTATAATGGTTTACCTTGCGTGCGAACATGCTATTAAAATGGTTATGATGTGGTATGATAGGGTGGTATCCTCCTTTGAACGATTCGAGTGGCTTGACTTGGCACATGTTCACGCATGTAGTTAAACCAAAATCAACATAGCCTCTATGATATTTATGTTCATGGTGCATTATATCCTACTCATGCTTGCATTCGGTGTTGATTAATTTTAATGCATGTTCATGACTGTTATCGCTCTCTAGCTGGTAGATTCCCAGTCTTTTTCTAGCCTTTACTTGTACTAAGCGGGAATACTGCTTGTGCATCCAATTCCATAAACCCCAAAGTTATTCCATATGAGTCCACCATACCTACCTATATATGGTATCTACCTACCGTTCCAAGTAAATTTGTATGTGCCAAACTCTAAACCTTCAAATAAACATTCTGTTTTGTATGCTCGAATAGCTCATGTATCAATTAGGGATGTCTGTATCTTCCATGCTAGGCGGGTTATTCTCAAGAGGAGTGGACTCCACTCCTCATTCATGAGAAAATGGCTGGTCACCGGGATGCCCAGTCCCATGCTCAAATCAAATCAAAATAATTGCAAACAAAACTCCCCCAGGATTGTTGTTAGTTGGAGGCACCCGTTGTTTCGGGCAAGCCATGGATTGATGCTTGTTGGTGGTGGGGGAGTATAAACTTTACCATTCTGCTTGGGAACCGCCTATAATGTGTGTAGCATGGAAGATATCGAGATCTCTCGGTTGTTATGTTGACAATGAAAGCATACCGCTCAAAATATTATTCATCTCTATTTCAAAATTGAGCTCTGGCACCTCTACAAATCCCTGCTTCCCTCTGCGAAGGGCCTATCCATTTACTTTTATGTTGAGTCATCATCCTCTTATTAAAAAGCACTAGTTGGAGAGCACCGCTGTCATTTGCATGTATTACTGTTAGTTTACATTGAGTATGACTGTGACTAGATCTCTTTTACCATGAATTACAATGTCTAGTCAGTCCTTGATCTTTAAAGGTTCTCTGCATTTATGTTTTGTGGTCTCAGAAAGGGCTGGCGAGATACCAACTTGTTATATCATATTATGATTGTTTTGAGAAAGTGTTGTCATCCGAGATTTATTATTATTGCTCGCTAGTTGATTATGCCATTGATATGAGTAAACATGAGACCTAAATGTTATTGTGAATATGGTTAGTTCACAATCTTTGCTGAAAACTTGAATGCTGGCTTTACATATTTACAACAACAAGAGCAAATAGAGTTTGTAAAAGTTTTTCTTTATCACTTTCAGTTTATCAACTAAATTGCTTGAGGACAAGCAAAGGTCTAAGCTTGGGGAAGTTGATACGTCTCCGTCGTATCTACTTTTTCAAACACTTTTGCCCTTGTTTCGGACTCTAACTTGCATGATTTGAATGGAACTAACCCGGACTGACGCTGTTTTCAGCAGAATTGCCATGGTGTTATTTTTGTGTAGAAATAAAAGTTCTCGGAATGACCTGAAAATCAGCGGAGATTATTGTTAGAATATATAAAAATATTAGAAGAAGAATCCATGTCAGGGGGCCCACACCCTGTCCACAAGGGTGGGGAGCGTGCCTACCCCCTTGAGCGTGTCCCCTACCTCGTGGGCCCCCTGATGCTCCATCGACCTCAACTCCAACTCCATATATTTGTGTTCGAGGAGAAAAAAATCAGAGAGAAGGATCCATCACGTTTTATGTTACGGAGCCGCCGCCAAGCCCTAAACTCTCTCGGGGGGGCTGATCTGGAGTCCGTTCGGGGCTCTGGAGAGGGGAATCCGTCGCCATCGTCATCATCAACCTTCCTCCATCACCAATTTCATGATGCTTACCGCCATGCGTGAGTAATTCCATCATAGGCTTGCTGGACGGTGATGGGTTGGATGAGATTTATCATGTAATTGAGTTAGTTTTGTTAGGATTTGATCCCTAGTATCCACTATGTTCTGAGATTGATGTTGCTATGACTTTGCTATGCTTAATGCTTGTCACTAGGGCCCGAGTGCCATGATTTCAGATCTGAACCTATTATGTTTTCATGAATATATGTGATTTTTTGATCCTATCTTGCAAGTCTATAGTCACCTATTATGTGTTATGATCCGTTAACCCCAAAGTGACAATAATCAGGACCATTACCGGTGATGACCGTAGTTTGAGGAGTTCATGTATTCACTATGTGTTAATGCTTTGGTCCGGACTCTATTAAAAGGAGGACTTAATATCCCTTAGTTTCCAATAGGACCTCGCTGCCAGGGGAGTGTAGGACAAAAGATGTCACGCAAGTTCTTTTCCATAAGCACGTATGACTACATTCGGAATACATGCCTACATTACATTGATGAACTGGAGCTAGTTCTGTGTCACCCTATGTTATAACTGTTGCATGATCGATTGCATCCGACATAATTCTCCATCACCGATCCAATGCGTATGAGCTTTTCATATATTGTTCTTCGCTTATTTACTTTTCCGTTGCTACTGTTACAATCACTATAAAACCAAAAATGTTACTTTTATTACCGTTACTACTACTATCATATTACTTTGCTACTAAATACTTTGCTACAGATATTAAGTTTCCAGGTGTGGTTGAATTGACAACTCAGCTGCTAATACTTGAGAATATTCTTTGGCTCCCCTTGTCTTGAATCAATAAATTTGGGTTGAATACTCTACCTTCGAAAACTGTTGCGATCCCCTATACTTGTGGGTTATCACCCACCGCCACCACCTCAAGTTGACAACTTAGCCCTTTTTCCGAGGTTGAATCCGCCGGTGTTCTCTAGTAGCACCGAGCCAATTGTTGCTGATGATTGGCTCTGTAGGATTGGAAGGGAGTTGACCACCGCAGGTTGCATAGATGCTGAGAAGGTGCGCTTTGCCGCACACCAACTGGATGGACCCGCAGCCTCATGGTGGGAGAATTACACAACCACTTTCCCCATAGCTAATGTCACCTGGGATCAGTTTCAGCAAGCATTCCGCACTGCACATGTCTCATCTAGAGCTATGAGTATGAAGAAGCGTGAGTTCCGCAACTTACGCCAAGGAAATCGTATTGTGGGGCAATACGTGGATGAGTTTAGTAAGTTAGCTTGCTATGCCCCAGATGATGTGGCCACAGATGCCGCGAAGCAGGAGAAGTTTATGGAAGGGATAAATGATGAGCTGAGTATGCAGTTGATGGTGGCAACATTTACTAACTACCAGGAGTTGGTAGACAGGGCCCTCATGATTGAAGGCAAGCAGCAACAGATAGAGAGCCGCAAAAGGAAGTATGGACAGGGGAAGTGCAATTCTGGAGCTCAGTAGAAGCCTCGTTTTACCCCAAACTCAGGAGGACGTACCCATCATAAACATGGAGGCCATACTCACAATGGAGGGATTTCACATAACCACAATGGCCCCAAGAATGGTAATGGGAATGGAGGAAACAACGGTCAGAACCGTTTCAACCCCACTACACCCGCCAAGAAGGATCTAAGTCACATTACTTATTTCAAGTGCGGGAATACTTGACACTGCGCCACTGAGTGCCCTGAAGCAAAGAATGGAAATGGCAATGGAAGTTCTGGGAATAATCCCAACCCGTTCACCAGTACAGGTGAACCACGTTAACGTGGAGGAAGTTGAAGAACAACCGAATGCAGTTATCAGTAAGTTTTTGATTAAGTCATTTACTACCATTGTTCTTTTTTACACTGGTGCATCACATTCATACATATCAAAGGGATTTGTGGATAAGTATAAGTTGCCCACCAAAGCCCTTAAGACACCTATGCTAGTAAGCTCGCCAGGAGGGGAGTATATGGCAAGCAGAGGATGTTTTCAGATGCCATTAACCATAGGTAGGCACGTGTTCCCGCCATACCTAATAATTTTGGAGTCACAAGGATTGGATGTGATACTAGGCATGGATTGCCTATCGATGTATGGAGGAAATATCGGTTGTGCTAGTAAGTCAATTCTCCTCACCACCCCTGAGGGAAAAAGGATCAAGTATGTATCTAGGCATGCGCCATGGAGGACCCAAGTAAATTCACTCTCGGGAGTTGTTCAGGAAGAAGTGCCTGTTGTGAAGTATTACCCGGATGTATTTCCAGAGGAATTACCAGGCATGCCACCAGATCGAGACATGGAATTTTTAATAGAGCTGCTGCCAGGCACTGGACCAATATCGAAGAGACCGTATCGGATGCCCGCAAACGATCTGGAGGAAATAAAGAAGCAGATTAAGGAGTTATTGGAGAAAGGTTACATTCAACCAAGTTCATCACCGTGGGGAGCACCAGTGCTCTTAGTTGAGAAGAAGGATGGATCATTGAGAATGGTTGTTGATTATCGAGCATTGAATGAAACGAGATCAATAACAAGCACCCACTACCGGTGATCAATGATTTGTTTGACCAGCTGCAGGGAGCTAAAATATTCTCCAAGATCGATCTTCGATCAGGATACCACTAGTTGAAGATCCGAGAACAGGATATACCTAAGACTGCTTTTACCACAAGGTATGGGCTATATGAGTACACGGTCATGTCATTTGGATTAACTAACTCCCCTGCCTATTTTTTGGATAAGTTTGTTGTGGTGTTCATTGATGATATATTGGTGTACTCGAAGAATGAAGAGGAACACAGGGAACATTTGCGATTCGTGCTCAAGAAGCTCAGGGAACACTAGCTATATGCCAAGTTCAACAAATGTGAGTTTGGTTGAAGGAAGTTGGATTTCTTGGACATATTATATCAGGAGAAGGCATAGCAGTAGACCCTACCAAGGTTCAGTCTATCACTGAGTGGTTGGCACCCACCTCAGTTGGAGAGATCCACGGTTTTCTGGGACTCACAGGATATTATAGGAGATTCATTGAGAATTTTTCCAAGATTGCGAAACCCATGATAGAGTTGTTGAAGAAGGACACCAAGTTCAAATGGACCGAGGGATGTGAGGCCAGTTTTCAGGAGTTGAAGAAACGTTTGGTTACAACCCTAGTGTTGATTCTTCAGGATATACGCAACGATTTCCAAGTGTATTGCAACGCTTCTCGCTTGGGACTTGGAGGTGTACTTATGCAAGATGGAAGAGTTGTTTCATATGCCTCACGTCAGCTTTGACCTCATGAGTTGAATTATGCCACACGTGATTTGGAGTTACCAGCCATAGTGCATGCGCTCAAGACTTTGAGACATTTTCTTATTGAAAACCGTTGTGATGTATACACGGACCATAAGAGTTTGAAGTATATTTTCACACAGAAGGAGTTGAATCTCAGGCAGAGGAGATGGTTGGAGATGATAAAGGATTATGATATGAAACTATATTATCATCCAGGAAAGGCCAATGTCGTAGCAGACGCTTTGAGCCACAAGAGTTATGTCAATACCCTCGTAAGCGGAGGATTACCAAAGGAGTTAGTCGACGATCTCAAGGAACTTCGTTTGGAGATAGTTCCAAGAGGATTTGTTGCAGCAATGGAGGTTCAGTCTACGTTATTGGGAAGGATTCAAGAAGCTCAGAAGGATGATAAGGAAATAGCTGAGATAAAGGAGAAGATGAGCAAAGGAAAGGTGAAAGGTTTTCATGAAGATGAGCACGAAACTTTATGGTTTGAGGATCGTATTTATGCGCCCAATGATGCGGAGATCGGGAAGTAAATACTTCAGGAGGCTCATGACTCACCATACTCGATTCACCCCAGAAACACCAAGATGTATTTGGATTTGAAGGAACGTTTCTGATGGACCGGTACGAAGAAGGATATTGCAGAGTATGTAGTAGTATGTGATGTACGTCAGAGAGTTAAGGCAGAACACCAGAAGCCAGCAGGTTTACTTTAGCCTATGCCGATACCCGAATGGAAGTGGGACAAACTTGGCATGGACTTTATCACCGAATTACCCAGGATACGATCGGGATATGATTCTATCTGGGTAGTAGTAGATCGCTTGACCAAAGTGGCTCACTTTATCCCCGTGAAAACCACCTATATGAGTGCAAAGTTGGCCAAGATATATATGACCAGGATCGTATGTCTGCATGGAGTTCCGAGGACCATCGTATCAGATAGAGGAACACAATTTACTTCGAAGTTTTGGAATCAGCTGCACTAGACTTTGGGTAGCAGGCTAGAATTCAGTACAGCTTTTCATCCGCAGATAGATGGACAGACCGAGAGAGTCAATCAGATTCTGGAAGACATGTTGAGAGCTTGTGCGCTAGATTATGGATCTAGTTGGGATGACAATTTGCCTTACGTGGAGTTCTCATACAACAACAGTTATCAGGCTAGTTTGAAGATGGCCCCTTTTGAAGCTTTGTATGGAAGAAGGTGCAGGACACCATTAATGTGGAATGAAGTTGGAGACCGTCAGTTGTTTGGACCAGATTTAATCAAGGAGTCTGAAGAGAAGGTTAAGTTGATTCGTGATAGACTAAAGGTAGCTCAGTCCAGGTAGAAGAGTTATGCCGATACTAAACGCAAGGAGGTAGTCTATGAAATCGGAGACATGGCATATCTTCGTGTGTCACCACTGCGAGGAGTTAAATGATTTGGAGTTAAAGGAAAGTTAGCCCCGAGATTTGTAGGGCCATATCGAGTTTTGGAACGTATGGGAGAAGTGGCCGACAAGTTGGAGTTACCCGAAGGACTGTCAGGAGTTCGCGATGTATTTCACGTTTCCCAGTTGAAGAAGTGCCATGCAGAGATGGCCGATATTCCTCTGAGAGATACAGTGCCCATGGAAGCAATTCAGTTGGAGAGTGACCTAACCTATGAGGAGAAACCCGTCAAGGTTCTCGAGTTTGCCAGCCAAGTTACACGCAGAAAGGTTATCAAGTTTTGCAAAGCTCAGTGGAGCCACCATACCGAGGAGGAAGCCACCTGGGAACGAGAGGAAGACCTACGGAAATATCACCCACACCTATTTTCTAGCCAACCCGAATCTCGAGGGCGAGATTCATCTTAAGGGGGGTAGGTTTGTAACATCCCAATTTTCAATTTGGATGTTATACATAGGTCATCATATGCATATCATATTTTTTTATTTGCATTTGGTTGTCATCCTAGAAATCTTAAGTAACTCAAGGACCCAAGGAGAGAGTTGGAGGTTTCACTAAAATTTCATATTTGAATTTATTTCAAATTTGAATAAAGGATCAATTTGATTTTAATATTTTCCCTCCAATTTTTCAATAACAAAAGAATGAGAGAAGATAAAATGACTTATTCATCCAAAGAGAAATATTGGAGAAGAAATTTTAAAATCAAATTATTATTTTATTCGTATTTTATTTGCTATTTTATTTGAATTAGAGAAAAATATGCATTTTCGAAAATTGCATTTTAGGCCAGAAAATTGTTCATCTTGTCCTAAATATTAGGTTTGGACGGTGAAAATTGTTTCTGATATTTTTAGAATTTTTTATATTTTATTAGGATTTTTCTTCCTCGGTGATTTTTTTTAAAAAAACTCCGTCAGACCAAACTAGGCCGGAGGCCCAGCCGAGCGCCACCGTCTCCCGCTCGAAGTCCCGGTCGCCGCCGTCATGGAGTCCGAGCCGGACTCCACCTCGCCGCCGCCCCTCCCACAAGCAAGCACCCCCGGCCCCCTTTATAAGCCGCCCCACCCTCGGCGCCCCCTCCATCTCGCCAGCCGCTGCTAGCCACCGCCACCGCAGCCGCCGCGTGCTGCTACTGCCGCCACCAGCCACCACGCGTCGCCTCGCCGATGCCGCCGAATTCCGCCACCCCGCCGTTGACCTCGGCGCCGCCGTTGACCGGTACAAAACAACCATTCGATTTTCTTCGGTTTTTTTGTTTAGATTAGATCAGTTTTATTTTTTTAGGGTTCGCTAATTAGTGAACGTTCACCCGGTTAGATCGTTTTAACGAACGATTTTCGTTCGTTAGCCTCTGTTAGTGAACGTTCGTTCGTTAGACTTTTCTTTTAGTTTAAATTTTTCAGCCAGGGACCTATCAACAAATACTTTTATCACAGATTAGTCCCTGAACTTCAAACCATCATTACGTTTTACTCGTTTATCCAAATCTAGTGAAACTAACGCCAAAATCTTCGTCTTGTTCTCCCTCTTTCCAGATAATCAACTTGAAAATGGTTTTGACAATCTAAAATGTGGTTTCAAGCAGATTTGAATTCGATCTTCTTTTGATCGTAGTTTGAGTTTCGTAACTCCGATTCGATTGATTCTATTTGCAAATCGAAGCTCTTCTTTTGAACTTTCTGTTTGTATCTTTTCTCTTGAGTTTTACCTTTGCATCTTATGCTTTAGTGCTTACATATGCTATTGTTTGTTCATGATAGAGTTTCCGGAGTGCGAGGCTTGCTACTACGAATTGCTAGGGTTTTCAGATCGTCAGCAAGGCAAGTAACACTTTGATCATACCCCTTATTACCTAGTTTTTATGCATTAGTCTCAACCCTCAAACATTGCATGAGTAGGATCTGTTAACATGTGGGTATTGGGAAGTAGTTGAAGAGGTATAACCTATTGCCCTTTCATATTCAAACCCCTGGGTGTTACTATGTTATGCTTATATTGCTATGCTATGCTTGTAGACGTGGATTGGTTTGAGAGATTCGTGAAAGATGTGAGAGTTATTATTAACTAATGGTTAGCTTAAGGTGGCTACTTTAATACACATCTGGGTCGATTGGCTGGGGCACCCTGGAGCACCCAATGGTTGCCTGGACACCTGGAGCAATCCAGTGTTGTCCTAGGATATCCCGGAGTACCCGTGTGATCATCCTATGGTTTGCCACCCAGGCTCAAAGGGATCATAAGATTGTTCATGCTAGAAACTTCCGTGTGTAGCCACAAGCCATTATGGGCCCTGGCATAGTTGAGTAAGTTGTGGGAATCCTTTCCATGATGGGCTAGCAGATGTAGGGGATTGTAGGTGCACCGGCCTATCTATCGGTAAAGGGGGCCTCTTCGGGAAGACTGTGTCTCGGTCATCCGTTTCTCGGACACCGTGTAGTGCAAGAAATACAACGGAGGAGATCGAATCTTGTGGGGAAAAGTGCGCAAACCTCTGAAGAGTGTACAAACTAATCATGGTTAGCCGTGTCCCCGGTTATGGACATCTTGAGTATCTGGTACTTGAATTATTGGTTTGATCTAATCAATTTACTTAATTAATTTGTTGGGTTATAACTACTATTTTGGGATTGAGTTGGAGGAACCTTCTCAATGATTTCAACAAACTTTGTAGTCAAATAAAATATATTCCTTTGTTGTAGGGAAAAACTTGCTTATGCAAATGATAACCATAGAGCCTCCACCAGCCGTATATGCATGTAGTGATAGATGTTATTTGTTCATTGCTCTATAGTGTTATCTTGCCAGCATATTCCATGTGCCGACCTACACAAGCTGCAACATATTATGTTGCAGAGTTTTTAGACGAAGAGTAAGGTGCGCTAGGTCGTTGTGATGCACTCAGTTTTGCCGTGGAGTTGGATGGACTCTACTACCTTCGAAGCCTCCATTGTTATCCTATTTAGATGGCCTTCAGTCATATTATTGTAATAAGTTCTCTTTTTAGACATTCGATGTAATAAGTGTGTGATTGAACTCTGTTATAAATCCTCGAGTACTGTGTGTGCCAGCAATACCGATCCAGGGATGACACTTAAACACAAAGACTAGACCGTCTGAGGTCGGGTCGCTACACTCACCTCATATTAGAGGGAACGATGTTGGTTCTATCATCCTTAAGATTATTCATAGTGATCAATAGATATAAATCCCAAGTGACACAACAACTATAGCTATGCTCCCCGGCAACGGTGCAAGAAAAAGGTCTTGATAACCCACAAGTATAGTGGATCGCAACAATTTTCGAGGGTAGAGTATTCAACCCAAATTTATTGATTCGACACAAGGGGAGCCAAAGAATATTTGTAAGTATTAGCAGTTGAGTTGTTAATTCAACCACACATTGAGATTAAATATCTGTAGCAAAGTGATCAGTAGCACAGTAGTATGGTAATTTGATAGTGATAACAGTGAGAGTAGCAACAATAGTAACAACAGTAGTAATTGTTTTGTAGTAGTTGTAACAGTAGCAGCAACAGTTGTAACTTAGCAAGAACAATCTATGAAAAGCTCATAGGCATTGGATAGGTGATAACGTTGGATAATATTCATCATATAACAGTCATAACTGTGAAGCCCCCAATTTGACCGTACACTAATCATACACGCAAACATGTACGATCAAGATCAGGACTCAGGGGAAGATATCACAACACAACTCTAAACACAAAATAAATAATACAAGCTTCATATTACAAGCTAGGGGCCTCGAGGGCTGGAATACAAAAGCTTGATACACAAGAGAGTCAGCGGAAGCAACAATATCTGTGTACAGACATAAGTTAAACAAGTCCGCCTTAAGAAGGCAAACACCAAAGCAACAACGATCGAAGAGGCAAGGCCTCCTGTCTAGGACCTCCTAACTACTCCTAGTCATCGTCGGTCTCCATGTAGCAGTAGATGATGAGGTGGCATCTGGCTCCTGGGATCCATCATTTGGTTGCAACAACCGAGTATAGGGGAAAAGGGGTAGCAAAGCAACCGTGAGTACTCATCCAAAGTACTCGCAAGACTTACATTATAACTATACTAAGTATGCATTGGTATCAAGTGGAAGGGTTGTATCTGTGGACTGAACTACAGAATGCCAGAAGAGAGGGGAAAGCCTAGCCTATCGAAGACTAGCATCTTCAAGCAACTCCAAGCATCTTGCAGCATGTAGAAAAGTAAAGAATAGCATTTTATAATTTAACAAGCATGTTGTAGTATTAATGCCCAGAGATCCTTCCTCAACTCCCTGCGAGAAAGCAATACCGGAGCCCCATATCCATCACATATCTCAAGTATCCATTTCTAGTTGTGATAGATCAGGATACAAGTCTGAACATCCATTACTGTGGACACGATATTCGAATAGATAACTTCCCTGCAGGGGTGCACCACATTACCCAACACGCTTGATTACTTCGGCTGGACACACCTCCCTGGGTCAATGCCTAGCCTCAAAAGATCAACACGTTGCAATCCTACCTAGGCTCAGCAGAGAGGTCCCCGCCGGTCTACATCCTAAGCACTCTAGGGTCTTGGGCCCATCGCCCGTTGCACTCCGGGTCGTTGCGAGAAGGGCGGACCAGGCTCCACCACTACGGAATGGTGCCGACCCAGCTGTGCCGCAATGCCGAATTGGATGTCTGACAAAGCTTCGGCTGATACTATGACGCCGAGTGCCCATAACTGTTCCCGCGTGGTGGTTAGTGCGTAAAGGCCAAAGGCCAACTCAGAACAAATACCCAAACCTTTAGTGTGTTAGGAGCTCATGGAGACAAGCAGAGACTCACGATCGATGTGACCCTGTCGCCCCGTATGGTGGACTTACGGCAAGGGCCTAGAATGTCTGGTCGTCCCACGTAAATATCTCGCGGATGCTCTTCGGGCACGTCCGATTTTTACATCAACTCGTGGGTACCCCTCAAGGCCGACCTGACTTTAACAAAGGTCTCAAGTAAAGTCCAGGTAACCATGTGTCCAAAACATCAAGGGGGAAACCCCGAGGAATCACCCTCGAGGGATTCCACTCGATGTAATCGTCAAGCTGAACTTAGGAGGAATCACCCTTGAGGTTCGCACTTGAGGTGTTGTACGACAGAGTCGTATCGACAATGGTGAAGGAGGAATCACACCCTTGATGACCACGAGCGAATAACTACACTACAGAGTTATTATCATGAGTGTGTTATGAGGTATCACCATCGGCACTCGATAGTAGCTCTGCATTCAAGCAACAAAGGGGGTGTGAAGTGATGTGTCGGGCTCTGGTCGTCGATCACGTTGATCAAGTCGTCGATGATGAAGCAGGGGTAACAAGGACAAGGTGGGGTCACTGTTGGATCACTAACCAACTTATGCTAAGCAGTTTTGGATAAGCAGGTAGGTAACAATAAGCAGGTTACAAAAGCAGGATATGCATTAGATATAGGAGCAATCAATAACAGTAGCAAAATCTAATGCAATCATGAGAGAGAATTAAATGGGTTATATCGTAATGTTCAAGGGGGGTTGCTTGCCTGGAAGCTCAGATGAGAAGGAGGGGTCGTCGGTGACGTAGTCGAACACAAGGGCATCAGCAGCGGTCTCGAGGTCTACCGGAGAAGAAGAGGGGGAAGAAACAGTAAATACAAAGCAAACCGATGCACGACATGACTACATGCAGAGCTAGGTTGTTCTAACACGGTGCTACACGATACTGGAAAAGGGGGAAAACATCCCGGAATGTTTTCCCAAAGTTTGGTAATTTTGGACAGGTGAAATGGAGTGGGCGGTTCCACGTTCACTATGCTAGGGACGTGTGGCAGACGAACAGAGTGCGTATTCAGATTTGTTATGTTTTTCTGAGGAACCTTCATGTACAAAGTATTTTCATTCAAGTTACGGATTAATTTATATGATTTTCCAAAGTTTTAAAAATATTCTGAAAATTCCTGGAATTATTTTAATTCGAATTTAAACAGTAAAAGGCTATGGGTACCCAGAAGTATACCCAGTGGAGGATCAAAGAGGCTGACGGTGGGGCCCTGTTGACCGCCTCAGGTGTCATTGACTACTATTTAATAGGACAATTAAGTTAGGTTAATTAGCACAAGGGGATCCACCAGTGAGTGAATACTTAAGTTAATTAACTAAACAACTAATTAATTATCTTATTAATTATTTTATATTTATTATTATTACTTTTTAACTAAAACTAAATAAAGGGGGGCACTAGGCACTGGCCCAGCCGAACTCCCCTGTGGCTGGTCCGAATAGGGGACACCGGCGGCCATGGCCGACATTGTAGGGGAGCACAGAGGGCGGCCCTGTTGCGGCCAGGCGTGGGAGGCTATTGCTGAGCGGGGACAGGCGCAAAGGTGGATGCGGCTGATACATCTCCAACGTATCTATAATTTTTGATTGTTCCATGCTATTGTATTATCTATTTTGGATGTTTTATATACATTAATATGCTATTTTATATTATTTCTAGGACTAACCTATTAACCTAGAGCCCAGTGCCAGTTTCTGTTTTTTCCTTGTTTTTGAGTTTCGCAGAAAAGGAATACCAAAGGGAGTCCAAACGGAATGAAACCTTCGCGATGATTTTTCTTGGACCAAAAGACAACCAGGAGACTTAGAGATGAAGTCGGAGGAGCCACGAGGCGGCCACAAGGACGGAGGGTGCGTCCAGGGGTGTAGGGCGCTCCCCCACCCTTGTGGGGCCCCCGTGACCCTCCTGACCTAATTCTTTCACCTATATATTTCCAAATATCCCCAAACCACCAGAAGCATCCACTAAAACACTTTTCCACCGCCGCAACCTTGTGTACCCATGAGATTCCATCCAGGGACCTTTTCCGGCACCCTGCCAGGGGGGGTTTTGATCACGGAGGGCATCTACATCAACTCTATTACCCTTCCAATGAAGCGTGAGTAGTTTACCATAGACCTACGGGTCCATAGCTAGTAGCTAGATGGCTTCTTCTCTCTCTCTCTCTTGCTCAATACCATGTTCTCCTTGATGTTCTTGGAGATCTATCCATTGTAATACTTTTTTGTGGTGTGTTTGCCGAGATTCGATGAATTGTTGATTTATGATCATCTTATCTATGAATATTATTTGAATCTTCTCTAAATTCTTTTATGCATGAATTGATATCTTTGTAATTCTCTTTGAACTATCGGTTCGGTTTGGCCAACTAGATTGGTTTTTCTTGCAATGGGAGAAGTGCTTAGCTTTGGGTTCAATCTTGCAGTGTCCTTTCCCAGTGACAGTAGTGGCAGCAAGGCACGTATTGTATTGTTGCCATCGAGGATAAAAAGATGGGGGTTTCATCATATTTCTTGATTTAATTCCTCTACATCATGTCATCTTACTTAATGTGTTACTCTATTCTTCATGAACTTAATACTCTAGATGCAGGCAGGAGTCGGTCGATATGTGGAGTAATAGTAGTAGATGCAGAACCATTTCGGTCTACTTGACACGAACGTGATGCCTATATTCATGATCATTGCCTTAGATATCATCATAACTTTGTGCTTTTCTATCAATTGCTCGGCAGTAATTTGTTTACCCACCATATTATTTGCTATCTTGAGAGAAACCTCTAGTGAAACCTATGGCCCCCGGGTCTATTTTCCATCATATAAGTTTCTATTTTCCATCATATTAGTTTCCGATCTACAATATTAGTTTCTGATCTACTATTTTTGCAATCTTTTACTTTCCAATCTCTAAACCAAAAATATTTACTTTATATTTTAATTTTATTTATCATTCTCTATTAGATCTCACTTTTGCAAGTGACCGTGAAGGGATTGACAACCCCTTTATCGCGTTGGGTGCAAGTTGTTTGATTGTTTGTGCAGGAATTAGGTGATTTGTGTGTTGTCTCCTATTGGATTTATACCTTGGTTCTCAAACTGAGGGAAATACTTATCTCTACTTTGCTGCCTCACCCTTTCCTCTTCAAGGGAAAAACCAACGCAAGCTCAAGAAGTAGTGGGAAGAATTTCTGGCACAGTTGCTGGGGTGATCTACGCCAAGTGAAGACATACCAACTACCCATCATAAACTCCCATATCTTGCATTACTTTATTCACCATTTGCCTCTCATTTTCCTCTCCCCCACTTCTAAAATGATTTTGAAGAGATTTGCCCTTTTTATTCGCCCCTCTTTTGTTTGTCTTTTCGTTTGCCTTTATGTCTTACTTGGCTCGTTTGCTTATTTGCTTGGTATAATTGTGTGTTTATTGAAAATTAGAAGCAAATAGTTTATCGATCCTCATCCAGTTGCTAATATTTTTAAAAGATCCAACTATGATGAACCAATTGCTAGTGAGTTGAGTGCACTAGATTATCTTTATGAAGTTTTGCTTGAAATTCGTGAATCTAAAAATTGTGATGAAGTGCTTTACGAAGTGATTCACGATAGATCCTTGAATAAAAAGCATGATTGCAATGATATTATTATAAATTCTATTAATGTCAATTGTGCTAATAGTATGCAAAACTCTAAGCTTGGGGATGCTAATTTTTCTATGTCTACTACTTGTTGAAATGATTATGATTGGGGTGATTCTTCTTATGATCTTGAAAATTTATTTAAGCCCCATGATGAATATGAGATTGATAATATTATTTGCAATAATATTGAAAGTGGGTTTGGAAGAGTGTCAACTTTAGATCCCACATATTTGGAGAATGTTCAATCTTATGAATTTTTTTATGAAAGTGGGTTTGGAGAGGTCATGACTTTATTTGATGATAATCACACTATTTTGGAAGAGTGTAAACTTTGCATGCATGTGGACCATGTTGAGAATATTTTATGTGATAGTTATATTGTTGAGTTTGATTATGATCCTACATGTAATTATTATGAGAGAGTAAAATATGGTTGTAGAAATTTTCATGTTACTAAATTACCTCTCGTTATGTTGAGATTGCTATTGATTCCATCTTCTTCCTTGCATATTGTAGTTTTTGCTTGCTATAGTAATTTGTTTGCATATAAAATTCATATGCATAGTAAGTGTGTTATACTTAAAATTATTTGTTACACGTTTTATGATGCTCTCTTTGTGTTTCAGTTTCTATCTTTCATGTGAGCATCATTAAAATTATCAATGCCTAGCTAAATAGCTTTAAAGAAAAGCGCTTGTTGGGAGACAACCCAATATATTTCCTTTCTGTTTTGCAATAAATAATTCATCTAGCCTATAGTTAGATGTGGTTTTTGTGTTTTAATTAGTGTTTGTGCCAAGTAAGACCTTTGGGATGGCTTACGGTGATAGTTGATTTGATCTGGCTGAAAAACAAAAACTTTTGCACTCAGGAAAACAATTCTCATTTTTCACAGAAGCACAATAAAATACTGATTATTGTTGTAGAAGATTAATAAACAAATTTCTTAGGTCATCCTAATTTTTCAGAAGTTTTGGAGTTACAGAAGTTTTCGAGAAACACAGATTACTACACTGTTCTGTTTTTGACAGATTTTGTTTTCTATGTGTTGTTTGCTTATTTTCATGATTCTATGGGTAGTATCAGGGGTTATGAACCATGGAAAAGTTGGAATACAGTATATATTACACCAATATAAATAAATAATGAGTTCACAATAGTACGAAAAGTGGTGATTTGTTTTCTTATACTAACGGAGCTTACGAGATTTTCTGTTGAGTTTTGTGTTGTGAAGTTTTCAAGTTTTGAGTAAGGATTTGATGGACTATGGAATAAGGAGTGGCAAGAGCCTAATCTTGGGGATGCCCAAGGCACCCCCAAGGTAATATTCAAGGACAACCAAGAGCCTAAGCTTGGGGATGCCCCGGAAGGCATCCCCTCTTTCGTCTTCGTCTATCGGTAACTTTACTTGAGGCTATATTTTTATTCACCACATGATATGTGTTTTGCTTGGAGCGTCTTGTATGATTTTAGTCTTTGCTTTTTATTTTTCCACAATCATCCTTTCTGTACACACCTTTTGATAGGGACACACATGAATCGTGATTTATTAGAATACTCTATGTGCTTCACTTATATCTTTTGAGCTAGGCAATTTTGCTCTAGTGCTTCACTTATATCTTTTTAGAGCACGGCGGTGGTTTTATTTTATAGAAATTGTTGAACTCTCATGCTTCACTTATATTATTTTGAGAGTCTCTAAACAGCATGGTAATTTGCTTTGGTTATAAATTTAGTCCTAATATGATAGGCATCCAAGAGGGATATAATAGAAACTTTCATATAAAGTGCATTGAATACTATGAGAAGTTTGATTCCTTATGATTGTTTTGAGATATAAAGATGGTGATATTGGAACCATGCTAGTGAGTAATTGTGAATTTGAGAAATACTTGTGTTAAAGTTTGTGATTCTCGTAGCATGCACGTATGGTGAACCGTCATGTGATGAAGTCGGAGCATGATTTATTTACTGATTGTATTCCTTATGAGTGGTGGTTGGGGACGAGCCATGGTATTTTACTAACAATCTATCCCCCTAGGAGCATGCACGTAGTACTTCTTTTCGAGAAATAATAGATTTTTGCAATAAGTATGTGAGTTCTTTATGACTAATGTTGAGTCCATGGATTATACGCACTCTCACCCTTCCACCATTGCTAGCCTCTGTAGTGCCGTGCAACTTTCGCCGGTACCATACACCCACCATATACCTTCCTAAAAATAGCCACCATACCTACCTATTATGGCATTTCCATAGCCATTCAAAGATATATTGACATGCAACTTCCACTGTTCCGTTTATTAAGACACGCTTCATCATTGTCATATTGCTTTGCACATCCCGGTACACCACCAGAGGCATTCATATAGAGTCATATTTTGTTCTAAGTATGGAGTTGCAATTCTTGAGTTGTAAGCAAATAAAAGTGTGATGGTCTTCATTATTAGAGCATTGTCCCATGTGAGGAAAGGATGATGGAGATTATGGTTCCCCCACAAGCCGGGATGAGACTCCGGACGGAAAAAAGAGGCCAAAAAATGAGAGAAGGCCCAAATAAAAATGAGAGAAATCAGAGAAGGGACAATGTTAATATCCATTTACCACACTTGTGCTTCAAAGTAGCACCATGATCTTCATGCTAGAGAGTCTCCTATGTTGTCACTTTCTTATACTAGTGGGAATTTTTCATTATAGAACTTGGCTTGTATATTCCAATGATGGGCTTCCTCAATTTGCCCTAGGTCTTCGTGAGCAAGCGAGTTGCATGCACACCCACTTAGTTTCTTTTTTAGCTTTCATAAACTTATAGCTCTAGTGCATTTGTTGCATGGTAATCCCTACTCACTCACATTGATATCTATTGATGGGCATCTCCATAGCCCGCTGATACGCCTAGTTGATGTGATACTATCTCCCTCTTTTGTCTTCTCCACAACCACCATATTCTATTCCACCTACAGTGCTATGTCCATGGCTCACGCTCATGTATTGCGTGAAAGTTGAAAAGGTTTGAGAACATCAAAAGTATGAAACAATTGCTTGGCTTGTCATCGGGGTTGTGCATGATTTAAATATTTGTGTGATGAAGATGGAGCATAGCCAGTCTACATGATTTTGTAGGGATAAGCTTTCTTTGGCCATGTTCTTTTGAGAAAGACATAATTGCCTTGGTAGTATGCTTGAAGTATTATTGTTCTTATGTCAATATTAAACTTTTGTTTTGAATCTTATGGATCTGAACATTCATGCCACAATAAAGAAAATTACATGGATAAATATGATAGGTAGCATTCCACATCAAAAATTCTGTTTTTATCATTTACCTACTCGAGGACGAGCAAGAATTAAGCTTGGGGATGCTTGATACGTCTCCAACATATCTATAATATTTTATTGTTCCAAGCTATTATATTATCTGTTTTGGATGTTCTACATGCATTAATATGCTATTTTATATTATTTTTGGGACTAACCTATTAACCTAGAGCCCAGTGCCAGTTTTTTTTCCTTGTTTTTGACTTTCACAGAAAAGGAATACCAAACAGATTCCCAACGGAATGAAACCTTCGCAATGATTTTTCTTGGAGCAGAAGACAACTAGGAGACTTGGAGATGAAGTCGGAGGAGCCACGAGGCGGCCACGAGGCGGCCACGAGGACGGAGGGCGCGCCTAGGGGGTAGGGTGCGCACCCCACCCTTGTGGGCCCCCATGACCCTCCTGACCTAATTATTTCGCCTCTATATTTCAAAATATCCCCAAACCACCAGAAGCATCCACGAAAACAATTTTCCACCGCCACAACCTTGTGTACCCATGAGATCCCATCTAGGGACCTTTTCCGGCACCCTGGCGGAGGGGGATTCGATCACGGAGGGCTTCTACATCAACTCTATTGCCCTTCCGATGAAGCGTAAGTAGTTTACCATAGACCAACGGGGTCCATAGCTAGTAGCTAAATGGCTTCTTCTCTCTCTTTTATTCTCAATACCATGTTCTCCTAGATGTTCTTGGAGATCTATCTGATGTAATACTTTTTTGCGGTGTGTTTGCCAAGATCCAATGAATTGTGGATTTATGATCAGCTTATTTATGAATATTATTTGAATCTTCTCTGAATTCTTTTATGCATTATTTGATATCTTTGTATTTCTCTTCGAACTACCGGTTTGGTTTGGCCAACTAGATTGGTTTTTCTTGCAATGGGAGAAGTGCTTAGCTTTGGGTTCAATCTTGCGGTATCCTTTCCCAATGACAGTAGGGGCAGCAAGGCACGTATTGTATTGTTGCAATCGAGGATAAAAATATGGGGTTTTCATCATATTGCTTGAGTTAATTACTCTACATCATGTCATCTTAATTAATGTGTTACTCTGCTCTTCATGAACTTATACTGTAGATGCACGCAGGAGTCGGTCGATGTGTGGAGTAATAGTAGTAGATGCAGAATCGTTTCGGTCTACTTGACATGGATGTGATGCCTATATTCATGATCATTGCCTTAGATATCGTCATAACTTTGCTCTTTTCTATCAATTGCTCGGTAGTAATTTGTTTACCCGCCATATTATTTTCTATCTTGAGAGAAGCCTCTAGTGAAACCTATGGACCCCGGGTCTATTTTCCATCATATAAGTTTCTATTTTCCATCATATTAGTTTCCGATCTACAATATTGGTTTTTGATCTACTATTTTTGCAATCTTTTACTTTCCCATCTATAAACCCAAAATACCAAAAATATTTACTTTATCTTTTAGTTTTATTTATCTATCTCTACCAGATCTCACTTTTGCAAGTGACCGTGAAGGGATTGACAACCCCTTTATCGCGTTGGGTGCAAGTTCTTTGATTGTTTGTGCAGGTATTTGGTGATTTGTGCATTGTCTCCTATTGGATTGATACCTTGGTTCTCAAACAGAGGGAAATACTTATCTCTACTTTGCTGCATCACGCTTTCCTCTTCAAGGGAAAAACCAACGCAAGCTCAAGAAGTTGCAGCAGTGCGCGAGAAGAGGCGAAAGGCTGCACGCGCGTGGGGGGGCAGAGGCGCCACGGGGAGCAGCGGGAGCTACGGCGGGCGCGCGGATGCGGCTCGCAGCGAGCGATGTGTGGGGCCGTGAGGCCGGCCGGAGGTGGAGTAGACGACATCGGCAGTCATAGGTGTTGCGACGAGCGGGGCATGGGCAGCGGCGGGCAAAAGCAGCTCTGTGACAACGGCGAAGGCGGTAGTGGTCACGGGCAGCGCGAGCGGGGCGCACGTGCACGCAGCCAGCGCGCGGCCCAGGGCACGAGGCAAGGAGTATGGGGTGTGGTCGTCATGTGATGGGCACGACCACAAAGCTAGCTACAAGCGCACTGGTGGCGGAGCCAGATGACGACGGGGAGAAAGGGAGAAGGGGGCGACGGACGACGCTCGCCAAGAGGAGGTCGATGGCGAGGTCAGGGGAACCGAGGTGGCCGGGGACGAGGGGATCGAGCGGCAAGGTGTGGCGGCTGTGCATGAGGAAGATGATGTGGGCAACACGACAACGGCCTCCCCGCTCCAATCTGGAGGTCTAGATGACGAAGGCGGCGATGACATGCCTCCTGGACGACTATGGCCGCGAGAACGAGGATGAAGCGACGATAGTGGTCGCGGGCGACCGCTAATCTGAAGGGGGCGAGATGAGGGGAAGAGCTGGGGTTGCTAGGGTTTGCCACTGGGTCAAGGGGGTCAGGGGTACCTTGTAGGACGTCGAGGAGTCGCGGGATGGCCGTCGCATGGCCATCCGCAGCCACGGACGTGCGCGAGGCGTCCAGCGCGCTAGATGAATAGGAGGTAGAAGGAGACTATGGCTGGGCTGGGCTTTGTTCAAAGCACGGTGGGCCAAAGTGCATAGGAGACTTTCTCCTCATTCTTTTCTGTTATACACGTGTCTTTGATTGCATTTATTTAAAATAGCAATTGATTTTTGTTTGAGTTGAAACTTAGCACATGAATCATGCACAATATTGTGGTGTTGCACAAAAAGTTACAGAGCCTTTGGTAAATATTAAATATTTTTAGAAACTGAAAAGGGTCAAGTAACATGCTGCTGGACCACTTCATAATTTTGAAGGATTAATTGGTGAGTCAGATGAAGTTGGTTCCATCATGGAAATGATCAGGGGAATTTGAATAGTGTGAACATTTTACTTTTACAGTTTGAAGAATTAATAGTTTCACTTGCAATTTAAATTTGAATCTGAATTTGATTTTTAGGCAAGTAGCAATTTGCATGGTAATCATGATGACATGGCCACCATTAGGGGGAGATTACTGTAGGAAGATTCTAGGGGTGTTACAATAACCTAGGGCGACACAGAACTAGCTCCAATTCATCAATATAATGTAGGCATGTATTCTGTATATAGTCGTGCATGCTTATGGAAAAGAACTTGCATGACATCTTTTGTCATATCCTCCTGTGGCAGTGGGGTCCATAAGGAATCTAAGGGATATTAAGGCCTCCTTTTAATAGAGAACCGGAACAAAGCATTAACACATAGTGAATACATGAACTCCTCAAATTACGGTAATCACCGGAAGATTCCCAATTGTTGTCACCTTGGGTATGCAGATCATAACATGTAATAGGTGCATATAACTTGCATGGTAGGATCAAGAACACAAATATATTGGTGAAAACATAAATGGTTTAGATCTGAAATCATGGCACTCAGGCCCTAGTGACAAGCACTAATCATAGCAAAGTCATAGCAACATCAATCCCAAAACATAGTGGATAATAGGGATCAAGCCCTAACAAAACTAACTCAATTACATGATAATCTCATCCAACCCATCACCGTCTAGCAAGCCTACGAAGGAATTACTCACTCCCGGTGGTGAGCATTATGAAATTGGTGATGGAGGATGGTTGATGATGTCGAAGACGAAAGATCCCCCTCTCCGGAGCCCCGAACGGACTCCAGATCTGGCCTCCCGATGAATAACATTAGGTGGCAGCGGCTCTGTATCATAAAACACGATGAAACTTCCTCTCCTATTTTTCTCTGAAAATAGGAATTTATATAGTTGGAGTTAGGTCAGTGGAGCCTCATGAGCCCCACTACCCACCGGGGCGCGCCAGAGGGGTGTGGTGCTCCCTGGTGCCTAGTGGGCAGCAGTCCGCGCTCCAGTGGGTCTTTGCTCCAGTATTTTTATTTTATTACAAATAATTCTCCAAAAAGTTTCGTCCAATTCCAAGAAATTTTATTTCTGCAGAAATACAACACCATGGCAGTTCTGCTGAAAATAGCGTGAGTCGGGGTTAGAATCATGTGAATTAGAGTCCAAAACAAGAGCAAACACATTGGGAAAAGTAGATACAACGGAGACGTCTCACCCCACTGGTCAGGTTTGACCTGGTTGATCGGTTAACATAGCGCTAATGCATTAATCATTTTCTAAATTATTTCTAATTCAAAAATGATTTGGAAATTCCAAAATATGTTGCAAACTTCAAAAATTCATAGAAATTCAACCGTAACTCCAAATGAAATAATTTATATATGAAAAATTATCAAAAAATCCAATATTTCCATCTGTATCATTTTCATGCATGTCAGAACAAGTTATACTCACTATTTAGGACAAATCAATTAAATGGCATTTAAATAATCACATATGGAGTTTGATCTTGAACCATTGGTTCAAACCAACTTCATTTAACTTCGCTGCTAGATGCATTTGATCAATGAACATATGTTGTCATGTCATGATCATGCATCATATTGTTGCATTCCCGTGATTTGAATGTTGTTCCCTTGTTTGCCGGTGTTTGTTCCCTCTCGGTAGAAAACGGTTCCGACGTTCTGACTGTTGACACCGATGAAGAGCATTACTATCTTCAGAACTGCCAGGCAAGCATACCCCCTTGAGCATTTCGATACAATCCCACTCTCTCTCGCTCTTGCTTTCTTTTACTGCATTAGAACAACAATGATTCAACTGTCACATGTTGAGGTAGTTGAACCCATTCCTCTGCATGACCTGTCTTTGCCACAGTAAATAGTTAAAACCTCTTAGAATGAGTAGGAATTGCTTGAGCCATGTTGTAACTACTCATCCATGCTTGCTTTCTATGCTTAATATGCTTAGGGTCGTGTCGGGTCTGATCCATCTAGGCGATGAATTGGAATGGTTGTGTTCATATCCTATTGTGTAAGAGCTAAGTGTGTGAACATGATTTGGTAAAGGTAGCGATGAGAGGCCATGTAGGAGTACATGGTGAGTTGTCTCATTGAGACCATCCTTAAGAACTGAGTTCTGTGTATGTTCTCCAAGACTAGCTACTACCACACATTGGGCTCCGGGCACTCCAAGCTCTCTCGACTTATCAATCGCCTCGATCTCTGTCCAAGAGTTGCAATTAGTTTCTGGTGTTTGCAAGATGCTGGAGGCCGTGCGTAGAGCTGACCTCAAGGGTGGGCTATGATGCAGTAGGCAGTGGCACGGTGTACCGAGTGACACCCGTTTGGTGGGCTTGGGAACTGAGGGAGTCCAGGATTAGGGGGTATCCGGACAGCCGGATTATATCCTTCGGCCGGACTGTTGGACTATGAAGATACAAGATTGAAGACTTCGTCTCGTGTCCGGATGGGACTCTACTTGGCGTGGAAGGCAAGCTAGGCAATACGGATATGTAAATCTCCTCCTTCGTAACCGACCTTGTGTAACCCTAGCCGCCTCTAGTGTCTATATAAACCGGAGGGTTTAGGTCCGTAGGACAACATACAATCATACCATAGGCTAGCTTCTAGGGTTTAGCCTCTCCGATCTCATGGTAGATCAACTCTTGTAATACCGATATCATCAGGAATAAATCAAGCAGGAGTAGGGTTTTACCTCCATCAAGAGGGCCCGAACCTGGGTAAAACATCGTGTTCCCTGCCTCCTGTTACCATCCGCCTTAGACGCACAGTCGAACTACCATAATATCTAGAAATGTTGATCTTAAACTAGAAAGGCTTTTTTGGATGGAAAAACTCTGACTTCCTAGTTTTAGTTAGTAGAAACCGATCTTATTGCAAAATCAATGTCTTACTTCATAGATTCGAGAGAATAGGAGAACAGTAGCTTGACAAACAGTCGGTTCAGTCCGATTCAGGTGCCAATTCAGGTGCCAACCATTGTGGGTAGAATGCTAGATGCCCGGGACCACGTTACTATTGTTTCTTTCTCCTCCTTCATATTGACCTTTTCTATCTTTGCCAATAAATGATGAGCTACAAAAGGATTCGTTTAGTTCGGGACCCCCTACCCGAGATCCGCCGGTTTTGACACCGACATTGGTGCTTTCATTGAGAGTTCCACTGTGACGTCGCCAGAAGGAAGGATGTCTCGTCTCTTCTTTAAAGACGGTACTACTGTTGGGGGAGCTTTGGCTGTCGGCCAAACTCTCCGGCTAGGCGGTTTCATCATGACCGCCTGTTCGGCCGCCGCGCCGACGATGACTTCTTGGGTCATTGAAAACAGCCTCCACATGAAATTGGCACTGACAGAATAGATGGATCCAATGGAGCTCGCCTCCCTAAACGAGCTCTTGGATCGCATCACCGCCCTGGGAGTCGCTACGGACTATGATCGGATTGGGTTTAAACCCGATCAAAGGGAGATTAACTCTTCGCCGGTCACCCATCATATCGCAGTGGTGGAGGAACAATGCGGCGACCTCTCCTCCATATTGAGGACCAACTATGTCCGAATTCCTGAGCTCTCCGAGCCGGATACCCGTTCGCGCGAGGACAGCATCCAATCCCTGAACTTAGAGTCAGGCAGCGGGCCAGGATTATCGGGCAACACACCAGAACCAGAATTTCCAAAATTGGAAATTCCTTGGCCCCTGGATCCCATATCGGGTAAGGGTTCGGATTCAATTCCACCCACCCACCCAAACATAAGCGATCTTTCTCACATCAGGCAAGAGCCCCAGGAAACAGTACATCACTATTGGGCCAGATTCCTCCTTGCGATGAACAAGGTTAATGATTGTCGCAAGGAAGACGCAATCTTATTTTTCTACAATAATTGCATGGATAAGGGAATTCTTAACGCCATAAATCGCCGTGAGATATCACGCTTCGCTGATTTGGCGTCCATAGTACGAAAGTACTGTGCGATGGAAAGTGCCTGGAAAACCGAAACAAACTTTTGCGATAATCCAGCCCTAAATACGAACCCAGTCCGAAATAAAAGGGTGCACTATCAAAAGACACCTGGGTCAACTACCAAAAAGCAAAAACCCTCTATAGGGCATGGAACCGTACTGGAGGGATGGCTCAATGGACCCTGTAAAATTCATAGTGCAGAGGGCGCCATACCAACACATAGCCTTAGAGCATGTTGGATACTCCGACAGGTGGCTAAAAGCGGTGAGGATCTTCTCATCCCAGATGCCGCAGAGCACCATCCCACGGATATCAATACAGTATTAACAGTCTTCGAGACCTTCGCATCAAATAATAGGCGCAAGCGAACACTCCGCAGCATTCCCGAAATCTACCATGTGGCAGCAATAAATCCATGGAGTTACACGGCTCTCACCTTCAATGCCAGTGATGAACCTAAATTCCGAACAGCCTGAGCACCAGCTGCACTGGTCCTCGGCCCAATCATGGACGGCTTTCGACTCACCAAAGTACTCATGGACGGCGGCAGTGGATTAAACCTCATCTATGAGGAAACTCTTCAAAAGATGGAAATAGACTGGAACCACATTGAGCAAAGTAGCACAACCTTTAGAGGAATCATCCCCAGTCAGGAAGCACGCTGTGCTGGGAAAATCACACTAGATGTGGTATTCGCCACGCCAAATAATTACAGGTCCGAAGAAATTACATTCCAAGTGGCCCCGTTCAGCACTGGTTATCACGCTCTTTTAGGATGGGAGGCGTTGATAATCTTCCAAGCCGTACCCCATTACGGGTACATGAAGCTCAAAATGCCTGGGCCCAACGGTATCATCATTCTCGCCAGTGATCCGGACATAGCACTCCACGCCGAAAACAAAACAGCCGCACTGGCCCTCGAGGCATTATCCGAAGCCCTCTCGGTCGAGGAATTAACCATGCTACGTTCCAAAGTGGACAGTGACGACGTGATACTCGACAAGAGATCCAAGTCCACCTCTTTTAAACTAGTGGATGAAATAGTCAAATTACAAGTCCACCCAACGGACCCTGCAAAAACAGCCTCCATCGGGGCACAGTTAAACCCCGCCGTGGACGCCGCACTACGAGAGTTCCTGCGCGAGAATTGGGACATATTCGCCTGGCATCCCTCAGACATGCCAGGAATCCCACGCAGGCTGGCCAAGCATAGCCTCAATATCCTAAAGGGATTCAAGCCGGTCAAGCAAGCTCTTCGGCATTTCTCCGAACCTAAGAGACGGGCCATGGGAGAGGAACTAGCCAAGTTATTGGAGGCCAGATTCATCAGAGAAATAAAACACCCGGACTGGCTAGCAAACCTGGTGATGGTACCGAAGAAGGATAAATCTTGGCGCCTCTGTGTCGATTTCAAGGACCTCAATAAAGCTTGCCCAAAGGATCCCTTCCCCCTCCCCCGCATCGATCAAATTATTGATGCTACCGCAGGACACGAGTCATTGTGTTTCCTCGATGCATACTCCGGTTACCACCAAATCAAGATGGCGGAGTCCAACCAAGCCGCAACGGCATTCATCACACCATACGGTCCCTTCTGTTTTAACACAATGCCTTTTGGGCTCAAAAATGCCGGCGCAACATATCAGCGCATGATTCAGACATGTCTAGAGAAACAAATCGGCAAAACAGTAGAGGCATACATAGATGATGTGGTTATCAAAACCAAACATGTCGACTCTTTGATAGACGACTTGAGGCTCACATTCGACAACCTTCAAACATACGACATCAAGCTCAATCCGTAAAAATGTGTTTTCGATGTACCAGCCGGAAAGCTCCTGGGTTTCATTGTCTCTAATAGAGGTATTGAAGCTAATCCGGCCAAAATCCGAGCTTTGTCACATTTGGCTACCCCAACAGACCTCAAACAAATCCAGAAGTTAACTGGATGTGTGGCGGCTCTAAGCCACTTTATCTCCCGCTTAGGAGAAAAGGCTTTACCCCTTTATCGCCTCCTTCGGCGCACCGAACACTTCGACTGGACGGACGCGGCCACAGCCGGATTGGAAGAAATAAAGGCCATTTTGGCAACCAACCCAATCCTGGCCGCGCCAAACATCGGCGAACCAATGCTGTTGTACATCGCGACAACTCATCAAGTTGTCAGCGCAGTGCTCGTTGTCGAACAGGAAGCGGACAGACATAAATTCCCTCTTCAAAAGCCGGTATACTATGTATCCACTGTCCTCACTCCATGCAGATCACGGTACCCACATTATCAAAAGATAGCCTATGCGGTATTCATGGCATCCCAGAAGCTGCGACACTACTTTCAAGAGTGTTCGATTACAGTAGCCTCGGAAGTGCCACTTAATGATATTATAAACAACTACGACGCTACGGGCCGGATTGCCAAATGGGCCATCGAGCTCCTCCCATTCGACATAACTTACAAGCCGCGGCGATCCATTAAGTCGCAAGTATTAGCCGACTTTGTCGCTGAATGGACGGAAGCCAAACTCCCTAAAGAGTATGGCGCATATTCCAGCTGGATCATGCACTTCGACGGCTCCAAAATGTTGGCTGGTCTGGGGGCTGGCGTCGTTTTGACGTCCCCAACAGGAGATACAGTTCAATACGTACTCCAGATAATGTATACAGACTCCAACAACGCAGCCGAATATGAGGCCCTTTTACATGGTCTCCGGATGGCAGTATCCATGGGCATTCAACGCCTAGAGGTGCGGGGGGATTCGAACCTCGCAATATCCAAAATAAATGGAGACTTCGATGCCAAGGATCCGAAAATGGCGGCCTATCGCAACACCGTCCTAAAAATGTCAGCTCGGTTTGAGGGGCTCGAATTTCATCATATGGCTCGGGAAAACAATCAGGCGGTGGATATCCTCGCCCGCATCGGTGCAAAACGCGACGCGGTCCTCCCCCCCCCCCCCAACATATTTCTGGAGAGGCTGTTCAAGCCATCCGTAGTATGGGAAGGGGACACCGGTAACAATAATCCGGACCCGGCCAAAATACCCGATACCGAACACTCTGACACAATCGGAGGCTCCGCCACCGAAATAACACCTTCGGCCCATGTAATAATGGCCATCATAGCCCCATGGACAGAACCATTCCTGGCCTACCTAACTAGGTAGGAACTTCCGGAGGACCAAAATGAGGCACGCTGCATAGTGCGGCGATCTAAGGCCTACAGGGTCCATGAGGGAGAATTATATAAAAAAAGCACTACCTGAGTCCTTCAAAGGTGTATCTCCGAAGAGGAAGGACGGAACCTTTTGGCAGAAATTCACGCCGGACTCGGCGGTCACCATGCCGCAGCCCGGGCTCTTGTTAGCAAGGCCTTCCGCACAGGATTCTATTGGCCAACGGCCCGGGCAGACGCACAGGACTTGGTCCAACATTGCACCGGTTGCCAGCTCTTTGCAAATCAAAGCCACATGCCACCCACCGCCCTCCAAACAATCCCCATTACGTGGCCCTTCACGGTCTGGGGGCTTGACATGGTTGGACCCCTTAAAGGGGGAACCACAAGAAAAAAATACTTACTGGTCATGGTGGATAAATTCACCAAATGGATAGAGGCCAAACCCGTTAAAACAGCCGAATCCGGGCCGGTGATAGACATCATATCCGGGGTCGTACACCATTATGGCGTCCCTCACAGCATCATCACTGACAACGGCACGAACTTTACTGCCGATGAGGTAAAACTCTGGTGCAGCAAAATGGGCATCAGGCTCGATTATGCTTTGGTCTATCACCCACAAACCAACGGTCAAGTGGAGCGCGCGAACGGTCTTATAATGAGCGGCATTAAACCCATGCTAGTGCGGTCCTTAATGGAGTCTAACACGCACTGGGTAGAGGAGCTCAACACCGTACTCTGGGGGCTGCGGACCACGCCGAACCGTACTACCGGATATGCACCCTTCTTTATGGTGTACGGTGCAGAGGCAGTCTTGCCCTGTGACATAATTCATGACTCACCTCGAGTGCGCATGTACGAAGAAAGAGAAATCGAGCTTGATCGGCAGGACAGTCTGGACACCTTGGAGGAGGAGCGCGACGTGGCAAAAGCCCGTTCCGCATTTTATCAGCAACAGGCTCGCAGATACCAAAGCAGAGACGTACGGGACAAAACTTATAACATTGGCGAACTAGTTCTACGTCTGCCGGATAAGAAAAAGAACAAGCTCGAGCCCAAATGGGAAGGTCCCTTCATTGTTGACCAAGTTCTGACCGGTGGAGCGTACCGACTGCGGGATGCATCGACTAATCGACTCGAGCCGTACCCATGGAACACGGCCAAGCTCCGAAGATTCTACACCTAGCGCCGGACCCTGTGTTCGTCCCCTTCCTCTGTCCATTTTTTATACATTATTTGTCTTGTTTTTCTTTATTTTTATTCTTTCTCCAGGCCTTCAAAGGCCAACTTGCGCCTCATTTACACATTACAGATGCGCTAGCCGCACTCATCACACCTGGTGGCTTCTTTCACAGAAGCTTGATTATTTACTTGGGCCTCGTGCCCCGCACATGTGTTATGCTTCCACATGTACCTTTTTTCGCCATTATATGCATAGATATGACTTAAGTTTTGGGCAAGTTGGGTTGCCTGGCTCTTGTATTTATGCCCTACGTTCCCGTTAATTCGGCTAGGGCATAAGGGGAGCACCTTTGTGATTGTTACTGCCGGGTTAGCCGGATGTGTACCTTAGACTGGGTGAAGCCGAAAGCTAGCGTTCTTAAGGGAATATTCGGTCGGCGAACAAAACATGATTTTTATTTATTTTCCATATCTGCCCCCAGATGTTTTCTCCTGCGTTCCCTATCACAGTCCGGACATGCACTTTAGGGCATGCTTACCCAGGGAAAGGAACCCTTAATGGAACTATTCTCCCAGGAAGATGTTTCTTACTACCCATGTAATATAACATAACAAGTTGGGCACTTGTCTGTTCAAGCACCAATGACCCCTATGCCTGGTCTCCACACATACCCCGGTTCTTATATAATTGAGCGGGTATTCGGATACACTCCGGACTATCGGGTCCTGAGGTTGAAGTGAAAAGGTCCGCCGTGACAAATGATCTACAATCTGGCTAGAAGGCATTCTACATGTCACTTTAATTACATAGTCATGCAGACTGACTAAATTCCTCCTCTATACCATCCAACAGGCGGTCTAGCCTACAATCCTGTTGAGAATACTTTGCGGCTAATTCTACTTGCCCATAAACTAAGCTAACGGGGATCTCTTTTCCGTCGGGCCCCACAGGTCCGACCTCGTCCATGTGATTTGGGTCAGCCTTGGTGTACCGCGTCTTCACCATGGCCCAAGCTTCTCGGGAACCTTATCGGCAGGCCGATATCTTCCATAATCGGAAGCGCCGCCGTGCTCCCTTGAGCTTCTCTATAAGCTCTGCAACGCCTTCTGGCAGGGAGGCAGATGGCCACAAGGCCTGGGCAACACCTTGCATCACCTGCCAAACTTGTTCGTGCAGATGCGAGAGCTCGGAGAGAAGATCACCTGCAGACCCGGGCATTTCCTCCGCAGGACGACCTGTCAGCATACCTACAGACATAACGTTGTTAGTCGGCTTCTTCGCCGAACTCCTTCAAAAGGATTCGTTCAAGCACTTACTGAAAATGTCGTGCCGAAGCCGCTTATTCTCCTTCTCGGAGTCTGCAAGCTAGGCTCGAACATATTTTAGTTCCACGCTCAGCTTGACATTGGCATCTTGGAGATTGTTTTTCTCCCGCCTAACTACAGTCAGCACGTGTTTGCCAGCCTCTAGCTGTCGCACGACATGCTAGTCCTCCGGATTTTCTCCGGATTCATCTGCAAAATCTATTGTTAGATCTGCAGCCACGCTGCACACTATATGGTAACCATCATTCTTTAAAGTAAATGTTACCAGCGGGAGGCTTTTTGGTTCCTGCAATGCGGCAACAGTGGCCCGCAGTTGGGTCTTGCATTCCTCCAGCTCCTGGGACAGCCTAGTATTCTTCTTTGTAAGAACCTGCACAATAAAGATGATCCTTAAATCAGTTTTGCTAACTGTTTCAAGTCTCAGGGGCTACTGATACATATAAATCGCCAGATTTACTTACCTGTACATCCTTTACCTACTGATTCGTGGCTCTGGCTAGACCATCTTGAGCAGCACGGAGGTACGCCTCTCCGGAATTAAAGGCATCAAATGCCTCTGGTGAGAAACAAGCATCACGGAGTACGGCCCGGCGGCACCTGTGATTCATGGCGCTTTCCACTTTTGAGTTAGTAGCGGATAATCTATCTGCATCCTCTATAGGAGGATTATCCGGCTCCTGCCCCATATCGGCTTCCGCCTCTATGTCCGGTCCTAGCGCCCGACTGGTGGAGGCGTGATCAGCAACATCGCTGGACATATTCCGGCGAGCGTTTTTTCTATTAAAGAAACACGGGCGTCATTACATTTTGAGAAAGACGACAACCACGGAGCGGGGTTTTTATACCTTTGCGCTGGCGTCTCCGTCCTGACCGCCTTCCTTTTTGGCCTACCCGGCCTCGGCGCCTCTTGTTGGCGAGTTGCTGCGGGTTCGGCAGGGCGTCCCGAATGCCTTCCCTGTAAAAAATGCCATGTGTATATGGTGGGTGAAGTGTCTAACAGGGGATCCTAGTTTTTGGAGTTGGGATTTTTGGTTTTTCTTACGTGCGATGCAGGGAGCGGTTCGGGATAGTCGGCCGTAATGGCCACCATGGCGTCGTCGCAACTTAACTGATAGAACTGCCGGTCTATCAGCTCCACGGAGATAACCGGATCTTCTTCAACTCCGGAGTCGAGGGCCCGGTCAGGGTCCTCCGGTTGTGGAGAGGGGCTGCTGACCTCCTTTATGGCTTTTCGCAGTTCCTGCCGCAAACTGGCAAGGTGAATACTTACGACAAAGAATGCGGAAAATGGAAGTAAGGGGATATGGCTTACCCAACTTGGAGGATTGTACATGGAGAATCCATCCCGTGGCTTGATGCGGGTGAACTCCTCCTCCTATCCCTTGAACAATTCGGACAGAATTTTTGCTAAAGCGGTAGCATCGCCCGGACCCTTACGCCCGTAGCGGGTGGCGTCATCCGCCCCGTTGAAACACCACATGGGGTGCCCACGGTATTGAAGTGGTTGCACTCCCCGCATTATGCAAATCGACATAACTTCGATTATTGTCAATCCTGATTGAGCCAGTGCTTTGATCTGGTTCATCAGATAGAGGACTTCTCTGTTGTCTTCCACCTGGGGGCTCTGTGGGCGCCAACTTCAGCGCTTCTTCAGAGGAGCATTGTTGAACTCAGGAAGACCCCGCCGAACAGGGTCCGGAAGGGGAACGTCCTCCATATAAAACCATTCTGAAGGCCAGTCTTCGGACGACTTCTTCGGGGTACCGGATAGGTATCCGGTATCGGCGATGCGCCATATTTCGGCTCCACCCACTTGATAAAGTGATCCCCTCTGTGTGTGAGGGACGAGGCAAAATAGCCTTTTCCACAGCTCGAAGTGAGCCTCGCAGCCCAGGAACAACTCGCAGAGAGCAACATAGCCGGCGACATGTAGAATGGAGGCAGGGGTGAAATTGTGTAATTGGAGGCCATAGAACTCCAGGAGCCCGCGGAGGAACGGATGAATTGGAAATCCGAGTCCCCTTAGTAAATAAGGAACAAGGCAGACCCGTTCCCCCATGGAGGGACAGGGAAAGCTCTCCGCTTGCTCCCCGCCATTGTAGGTGGCAAGCCCGGCTCGAACGGGCACCATATACGCCGGAGGGAGAAATCCCTTGGTCTGCAGTTCGACCAATCGACTGTGTGGGACTGAACACCTCTCCCAATCACCGAGCTTAGGGCTACGGGGGCGGGAGGAGGAGCTGCGGAGGTCGGCCATACTGGAATGGATCTTTCCGAAACGCGCTCTGATGAATTCTCGCTGAGGGGAGGATGGTGTGGATCGGATCTAAGAATCCATATCCCTTTAATAGACAATTTATTTATCTGGCTAAGGGGGCAAATGTAAAAATGCCTTGGCGCCTCGTATTCATTCGACGCATGGGAGATAGCCCTTATTGGGCACAGAAGCCAAGAGGTTCAACATTTATGGGGCCGGACACTGCTTACAAACACTTGGAAATTGGAGAAGAACCCGCCTTGCAATGCCGAAGACAATACTGCGCGCCGGACTCATCGTCATTGAAGCCTCGTTCGGGGGCTACTGAGGGAGTCCAGGATTAGGGGGTATCCGGATAGCCGGATTATATCCTTTGGCCGGATTATATCCTTTGGCCGGACTGTTGGACTATGAAGATACAAGATTGAAGACTTCGTCTCGTGTCCGGATGGGACTCTACTTGGCGTGGAAGGCAAGCTAGGCAATACGGATATGTATATCTCCTCCTTTGTAACCGACCTTGTGTAACCCTAGCCCCCTCCGGTGTCTATATAAACTAGAGGGTTTAGGTCCGTAGGACAACATACAATCATACCATAGGCTAGCTTCTAGGGTTTAGCCTCTCCGATATCGTGGTAGATCAACTCTTGTAATACCCATATCATCAAGAATAAATCAAGCAGGACGTAGGGTTTTACCTCCATCAAGAGGGCCCGAACCTGGGTAAAACATCATGTTCCCTGCCTCCTGTTACCATCCACCTTAGACACATAGTTCGGGACCCCCTACCCGAGATCCGCTGGTTTTGACACCGACAGGAACCCTACTTACATTGTTTGGGACCATAATGGAAACTTTGACCGGACTTCCTTGCGGGTTCAGTCTCAAATAGGCAATAAACCTGGACTAGAGGCTTGCGTGGTTACTCAGGTCGTGGCCAACACCCTCGCGGGCTTCCGCTTGAAGGTTGCCGAGATACATTACGTGTGCACGATGATAAGTGGTGGAAGCATGTGTGAAGAAGTACACCCCTACAGGGTTATGAAAATATTCGAATAGCTGCGTCCATGGATATGGACTACTAGGAAGCTTACATTGTTCGTAGACAAGTTGAAATGGATACTCTAAAATGTGCAAGATAAGTGTGAGTGCTATGGATGGCCTTTTCGTAGGGAGACGGGAGAGGATCCATAGTGGTGTATTGTTGTGGTGACTATGTGGACTCATGTGCTCTCTCTCACCTTAAAGAAATTACTCGTAGTCATAGTACAGGTTAGCCAAGAGTCAAAGCTGGCTTGCTACAGTTAAACTCCACAACGCCCTTGTTGATATTGATGCATAAGTAGTTAGTTCCGATGTAAATCTTGTTGAGTACCTTTGTACTCACGGTTGCTTCAATTATGTTGTTTCAGAGGACACGTTAGTCACACTAGTGCTTTCAGCGACACGTTCGATGTTGACCAAGTAGCCTGGGAATCCCAGACAAAGGTCTGCTTCCTATGGAGGGTATTGTAGAAGTCAGGCTTCTCAGCCTTTTTCTTTTGTAGTCGTATGTACTCAAACATGTTTATGCTTCCGTTCCATGTATGCTTTCACTACAAAAAAAGACTTTCGTGATGATACGTGTTTCTCACAGTAGGCCACATTTTCTGTCATGCATGTACATCCGTGAAGATTTTATGACAGAATCAAGATAGTCATATCTGTGTTATCGTAGAAGTGTTCCATGAGAATACTGAAATTATCATCATGGAAGTGTCCACTTCCATGATGATAAATGGCGCGTCATGGAAATGTTTTCATCAAGGGTAATCGACATGTGGCATCCACTATAACGGGTCGCCATTAAGCTATCGGGTTCCAATTTGGATCCGATAACCTGTTAACAGCCCGGACCAATGGCAATTTTCCACGTGTAAAATTCTCATTGGCCGAAGCAACCATGTGTCAACTCCACGTTGGGACAGATGTCATCCATCCAATGAATGATACACGCCTATGATACATCGACGTGTGGCATGACCCAACGGTGGCCCGTATAGGTTAAAAAGGCCAGCCCGTTTTAGTTGGTCAAAAGTTAGCGGGTCAGCCCATGGAAAGCTTCCTAATGGCATGTTCGCATATAGCCCATTTATGGCCGAGTAACTGACGGCTCATTATGGCCTATCCGATTTCATCACAATAGAGTCATGTGGGCCATCCAATATAATTCCAGCCCATTGTCACTTTCGGACCATGTATGTCCCATGATGTCTTTCGGCCCATATGAGGCCTTTTGTATCTCTGGGCCCTTTAACAGCATGTGGTGATTCTGACCCATAATGAAAGTAGATTGCTTTATACCCATTAATGGCCCACTCTTTACTTGGGCCGTCTCCATCTCGTGTTACCTTTCAGCCTTCCAAGGCCCATATATTCATAGGCTCATTTCTCGCTCTCGATTACTTACGGTCTGTTACTGGCCTGTTTTGCTAATGGGCCAAATTCAGCCTATGGTTACAATCGACCCGTTTGTGGCTTGTTAACCCATTGGGCCTTTTTCATCCCGTCATGTATTCTGACTCATTAACGACCCGTTATGTCCATTAGTAGAATTAAGCATGTGTTGTCTTCCGGCCCGTTAACATGTCGTTATGGACTGAGCCCATAAACAAACGGTTTCGATTTTGTTCCATTTACGGCCCATATCACCTTCCGACTTTGGCCCATGATCAGTACGGCCAATGGATCCTATGGCCCGTAGGAGGCCCATGGATCCTACGGCCCGTAGGAGGGCTATCGTTACAATGGCACATATGTCGACCATTGTTATTGCGGCCGCTAGCAAATGGAGGAAAAAGAAATGCAATACTACAAGAAAACAAATAAACAAGACTATAAGAAAATAAATAAGCAAGCAAATAATGCTACGATAGTACGACAATTACACAAATTACATCCACTGGGCATCAAAGTTCGCCACCAGTGCAAATATAGGGAACAAAGCAGCATATTACATACACTAGGTGTCAAAGTTGGCCACCAGTGAAAATACACGCCACAGCAAAACAAGTCCAGAACTGAAACCACTTCAAAAGAGCTCAAGCGACGATATCCTGGGTATCCAACATGCTAGCAAGAAGCTTAGCAAGCTTATTAGCTTTCTCTTGTTTGGAGCTAAAATCCTCCAACGCTTGTTGTTACACAAGAAAGTATGCATCTGAATTCTGCAGGGACTTTCTTAGTCCTTCGGCTTCTTATTGCAGCACATCTAATTGATATCTTTCAGCTAGTAGTTGAAACTCAGAATGCATCAGAAAGCATGCTAAAATCCTATGGCACAGTGGACCATTGTTATTAGCGTTCTCTTGTTTGGCGCTAAAATCCTCCAACTCTTGCTGCTGCACCAGAAAGTATGCATCATAATTCTCCAAGGACTTCCTTAGTCCTTCGACTTCTTATCGCAACACAGCTAATCAATGTCTTTCATCTTGTAGTTTAGACTCAAGAAGCCGAACTGATTCTGACAGCTAGTTCGAAGAGCTTGTTCCAGCGATAGTGGCCAGTAACTCAAACACTGCATCAAGATAGGACTTTGGGGTTGTCTCACTGTCTTCAAGATAGTTTTTATCAGCTTTCTTGGAGACCAATAGGGATGTCTCACTATCTTGAACCTCATCTGCATTACTTCCTTTACCATTGCATAATGGGGTAGTCTTCTCCCATATTCTGTCGGCATTCTGAAAGAGAAACAACCAGACACATCACAGGTTTAGCATGTTGTATATGAAACTCATTTTGGTAAACCAGTTCAGTAGTAAGGTGGACAGGATAACAACATGAAACAAACACACACACACACACACACACACACACACACACATATATATATATATATATATATATATATCTGTGTGTGTGTATGTGTGTGTACTATGGTCACTGTATTGTCTATATCATTCTAGTTTATGTTGCCAAATCAAGATAGAGACACAGTTCAAATCATCATATATGTTTAAGACAAAGCAACATATATAAACAGAATATAAGTGTGGGAAACTGCACAACACTAACGACACTTGTAATATGCATGATATCAGAACATAACTGTTTATACAATTGAAACTGAAATCAACATAGAGCAAGTTACAACAGCAAACCAGTTATAGAAACAATTTTAAAACATACTTGTTGTGCCATTGGAGTTTCGACTAGATCCTTCAAATTTGAAATTAGTTGGTATGAGTAAATACGATGATGCAAGAGCAAAGAAGTATGCACCATAGCTACGAAATCTGACCTGAGAACAATTCTTCTTCTACTTTAAGCGTTGAGTTAGGGTTCGTAGTGGTGGTCCTCGTGCTCTAGGCACTATAGTTGCCTTACTAACTGCTCGTGTTTGGGTGCTTTGTGGTGGAGATGGTGCTGTGTCAACTAGAACTGGGTTACTATCTGTTGGGGTTGGGGTTAGATGGGGTGTAGCTGGTTCTCTATCCAATGAGGTAGGGGTATAATCTGCGAGAGTTTGGATTATGTGTGGTGGGGATGGTTCTTGGGAAAGTACAACAGTGGTTCTATCTGCATCGACGGGTAGCACTATCTTTTATGAAGACCATGTTTTTACTCCCTTAGATACGGCCATCACCCCCTCCAATTCAAATGGCTGATAAACAACAAAAGTAATTGAATGTATATACATTGTATGATAAATAGGTGCAATGGATAGTGGGGAATAAAAGAGGACATCAAATAATTCACATTTATTTTGTCTAACCAAGCAGGATAGCATGACACAATTTCACATATATGATGGCTAACTAAACATGATAGCATGACACAATTTCACATATATGATGGCTAACTAAACAGGATAAAATGACATAATTCAAAATATTATGACCATGTAAACATGATATAAATATATGATGGCTTTATTAAATAGGTCGGCATGCCATAATTCACATACATGTTGTCTATGGAAACATGATGGCATGATATAATTCACAGGTAGAATGACATAATTCAAAATTTGATGACTATGTAAACAGGATGAGATGATATAACTATGTGATGTCTTTATTAAATAGGTTGTCATGCCATAATTCACATGCATGTTGTCTATGTAAACATGATGGCATGATATAATTCACATATATGATTTATATACTAAGGAAGTAAGTAGATGGACAATTGCATATATGATGTCTAAACTAAGTAGATGGCGTTCAATATTGTGTATATGATGTATAAACAAAGCAACACAACACAACACAACATATGCATGATATGAGTATTATAACCCTGCGAAGTTTGAGCATACACCTTAGGGGGAAATAGGACTAGTCATCTGTATTTGAATCCTCCTCTAAGGAGCTATCTGTAACCAGCAATATATCTACTTCAGCAGGTAGCATTATCTGCTTTGAAGACCTTGTTTTCACTAAAGATTTTTCCATCACTGATTCAAATGGTTGATGCACAGGAAGAGTAGTTGAATATACAAACATTGTCGACAAACGAAATACGTAATACAAAAAAGGATGGCATGATATAATTCACATATATGATGCCTGGCTAAACATCATGGCATTGCATAATTCACATATATAATGCCTTGCAAAAAGATGGCATTGCATAATTCACATATCTGGTAATTAGACACTAAACATGTAGCATTCATACAAAGCATGTCTAAACTAAGCAAATGACATACAATACAAGACACCATATGCATGATATGAGCAATATAACCCTGCCAAGTTAGAGCATACACCTTGGGGGGAAATAGGACAGGCCATCCGTCTCCGAATCCTCCTCTGAGGAGCTAACTGTAACCAACAAGATATGCGCTTCGTCAGATAGCATTGTTTGCTCTAAAGATATTGTTTTCACTCCAGATTTTTTCCATCACCGTGTCAAATGGCTGCTGCACAGGAAGTGTAGTTGAATGTACTAACATTGTTAACAAATGTAATACATAATAAAAAAAGGATGACATGATATAATTCACATATAATATGACTGGCTAAACAGGATGGCATTGCAAAATTCACATATATGATGCCTGGCTAAACAAGATGGCATTGCATAATTCACATATATGATATATAAACTAAACATATGACATTCACACAAACCATGTCTAAACTAAGCAGATGACATATTTGATGTACAAAGTAAGCAATGCAAGGCGCCATATGCATGATATGACCAACATCAGCATGCCAAGTTAGAGCAAAGACCTCAGGGGGTAAATAGGAGTGGTTTACTCCCTCTGAATATGATACGTCTCCAACGTATCTATAATTTTTGATTGTTCCATGTTGTTATATTATCATTCTTGGATGTTTTATAATCATTTTATAACCATTTTATATCATTTTTCGGTACTAACCTATTGACATAGTGCCAAGTGTCAGTTGCTGTTTTTTGCTTGTTTTTTACATCGCAGAAAATCAATACCAAACGGAGTCCAAACACAGCAAAACTTTTTGTGGATTTTTTATGCACCAGAAGACACCCAATCGGCCAGAGAAGCACCTGGGGGGTGTCACAAGGGGGGCACAACCCACCAGGGTGTGCCTGGGCCCCCAGGCGCGCCCAGGTGGGTTGTGCCCACCTCGGTGGCCTCCCGCACCACCTCTTTGCTCTATAAATACCCCAATATTCCAAAAACCCTAGGGGAGTGGACGAAAATCAATTCTAGCCGCCGCAAGTTCCAGAAACCACAGATCCAATCTAGACACCATCACGGAGCGGTTTATCATCCTCATTGGTGCCTCTCCGATGATGCGTGAGTAGTCTTTTGTAGACCTTCGGGTCCTTAGTTAGTAGCTAGATGGCTTTCTCTATCTTTTGATTCTCAATACAGTGGTCTCTTGGACATCCATATGATGTAACTCTTTTTGCGGTGTGTTTGTCGGGATCCGATGAACTTTGAGTTTATGATCAGGTCTATGTTTTAATCCATGAAAGTTATTTGAGTCTTTTGATCTCTTATATGCATGATTACTTATAGCCTCGTATTTCTTCTCCGATATTTTGGTTTTGTTTGGCCAACTTGATCTATTTATCTTGCAATGGGAAGAGGTGCTTTGTGATGGGTTCGATCTTACGGTGCTTGATCCCAGGGACAGAAGGGGAACCGACATGTATGTATCGTTTCCATTAAGGATAACAAGATGGGGTCTATTTATACATAAAAGATCTTGTCTATATCATGTCATCGTTCTTATTGCATTACTCCGTTTCTCCCTGAACTTAATACACTAGATGCATGCATGCTGGATAGTGGTCGATGTGTGGAGTAATAGTAGTAGATGCAGGTAGGAGTCGGTCTATTAATCTTGGACGTGATGCCTATATAATGATCATTGCCTAGATATCATCATGATTATTTGAAGTTCTATCAATTTCCCAACAGTAATTTGTTTAACACCGTTTGCTATTTTTCTCAAGAGAAGCCACTAATGAAACCTATGGCCCCCGGGTCTCTTCTTAATTATATTTGCCTTCACGATCTATTTTTATTTTCTTTTATTTTCATATCTATTAATCCAAAAACCCAAAAATACCTTGCAGAAGATTAATATACAAATTACTCATGTTGTCCTATTTTTTCAGAATTTTTTGAGTTACAGAAGTATTCGAAATCTCCAGATTGCTACAGACTATTCTTTTTTTAACAGATTCTGTTTTCTTTGCGTTGTGTGCTTTTTTGATGATTCCATGGTTTTCTTTGAAGAGTTTTTGCCACATAAAAGTTGGAATGCAGTAGATATAATGGAAAAATAAATATGAATGGGTTTTCAATGGTACTTATAGTAGTGATTTGCTTTCTTATACTAACAGATCTCACGAAGGTTTTGTTGAGTTTTGTGTGATTGAAGTTTTCAAGTTTTGGGTGACTTTACGATGGATGAAGGAATAAGGATTAGCAAAAGGCTAAGCTTGAGGAAGCCCATGGCACACCAAGATAATATTCAAGAAGTATCAAGCAACTAAGCTTGGGGATGCTCCCGAGTGGCATCCCCTCTTTCTTCTAACAACCATCGGTATTTTACTTGAAACTATATTTTTATTCGTCACATATTATGGGTTTTGCTTGGAGTGTCTTATATGATATGAGTCTTTGCTTGTTTTGCTTTGTGTTCTTAGTCATGAATCCTTGCTGGACACACCTATTTGAGAGAGCCAAATTTATGCCATGACTTGTTAGAATTGCTCTCTATGGTTCACTTAAATCTTTATGAGCTATGGAATTGCTCTAGTGCTTCACTTATATCTTTTTTGAGCACAGTGTGCTTTAGTATTTTTGAAGAAATGCTCTCATGTTTCACTTAGATTTATTTGAGAGTTAGTAATTTTTTAACAAATTCTCTCTTTCTTCACTTAAATTATTTTGAGAGAAGATAAGAATTTATGCTGATGTTCTTCACTTAGATTTGTTCGAGCTATCAAAAGCAACATATGAAACTAGTCCCAAAGTGATAAATATCCAAGGAGGATATAATAAAAACTTTCATGAAGATCATTGGACAAAATAAACTTGATTCCTTGTAATAGTTTTGAGATATGATGATATAATATGTGAGTCATGTTGATGAGTAATTATGCTTTAGTAAGAATATTGGTGTTAAGGCTTGTGATTCCCTATGCAAGCACGGAAGTCTATAGTTATGCAATGAAATTACAGCCTACCTGTGGTGCATTATTTGGTGTTAGTTATGCTTAATGCTCGCTTATAAGTTTTTTCGTTCCTTGGTTGGTCGCTTCTCAATATTTTGCTAGCCTTCATTTTGCACTAAGTATGATCACTACTTGTGCATCAAAACCCTTTAAACCAGTTTTGCCACATGATTCCACTATACCTACCTATATGCGGTATTATTTTGTTGTTCTAAGCAAATTTGTATGTGCCATCTCTAATTTTCAAAATAAACTTCTCTGTTGTGTGCTCGTACCGCTCATGAAACGGTAGGGGGTGGCTGATATATTTCCATGCTAGATGTGTTATTCTCAAGATGAATGTTTATTCACTTGTCATTGCATGAGAGTACGACAAAGGTATTAGGGATGCCCAGTCCCGAAATGAAAATTTAGTTTACTTTATGTTGTCAAATAATAAATTCCTTGGAAAGTGTTGGTATGGAAGGCACCCGTGGATATGGTTAGCCATGGAAAGTGAAAGTATGGTGGAGAAAGGAATAAACTTTATTTTCTGTTTGGGAACCGCCTATGATATATCTAACATGGAAAGTATTGGGAACTACTCAATCGTTTTCGTTGACAGGAAAAGCATGCCTCCCAAAATGTTTTATCTTTATCTTTTTCACTTTGAGCTCTGGCACCTCTACAAATCCCTACTTCCCTCTGCGAAGGGCCTTTCTATTTACTTTATGCAATTTTTATTTTATTTGAGTCTACATCTTATCTTATAAAGCACCAACTAAGACACACTATGATCGTACCTGAGCATTGGGTGTAGCTAATATGCGAGTGTGTTTCATGAATGGATCAATGATTGAGCATAATGGGCTAGGGATAACTTGCTTTAGCGTTGATATTTTGGAAGACATGGTTTCTTGTTGATATGCTTGAGTATTAATGACTTCATGTCAAAACTAGACTATTGCTTTGAACCATATAAAAGTCCAAATGCCCATGCTATAAAAGAAAGAATATGTGATGAACATGTTAGGCAGCATTCCACATCAAAAAATCTGTTTTTATCATTTACCTACTCAAGGACAAGTAGGAATTAAGCTTGGGGATGTTGATACGTCTCCAACATATCTATAATTTTTTATTGTTCCATGCTGTTATATCATTTTTTGTACTAACCTATTGACTTTGTGCTGATAACCCATAAGTATAGGGGATCGCAGTAGTTTTCGATGGTAGAGTATTCAACCCAAATTTATTGATTCGACACAAGGGGAGCCAAAGAATATTCTCAAGTATTAGTAGTTGAGCTGTCAATTCAACCACACCTGAAAGACTTAATATCTGCAGCAAAGTATTTAGTAGCAAAGTAGTATGGAAGTAACGGTAACGGTGGCAAAAGTAACAGTAGCAATCATAACAATGGCAACGGAAAAATAACTAAGCAAAGATCAATATGTGAAAATCTCATAGGCAATGGATCAATGATGGATAATTATGTCGGATGCGATTCCTCATGCAACAGTTATAATATAGGGTGACACAGAACTAGCTCCAGTTCATCAATGTAATGTAGGCATGTATTCCGAATATAGTCATACGTGCTTACGAAAAAGAACTTGCATGACATCTTTTCTCCTACCCTCCCATGGCAGTGGGGTCCTATTGGAAACTAAGCGATATTGAGGCATCCTTATAATAGAGTACCGGACCAAAGCATTAACACTTAGTGAATACATGAACTCCTCAAACTATGATCATCACCTGGAGTGGTCCCGATTATTGTCACTTCGGGGTTGCCGGATCATAACACATAGTAGGTGACTATTGACTTGCAAGATAGGATCAAGAACTCACATATATTCATGAAAACATAATTGGTTCAGATCTGAAATCATGGCACTTGGGCCCTAGTGACAAGCATTAATCATAGCAAAGTCATAGAAACATCAATCTTAGAACATAACGGATACTAGGGATCAAACCCTAAAAAAACTAACTCGATTACATGGTAAATCTCATCCAACCCATCACCGTCCAGCAAGCCTCTGATGAGATTACTCACGCACAGCGGTGACCATCATGAAATTGGTGATGGAGGATGCTTGATGATGACGATGGCGACGGATTCCCCTCTCCGGAGCCCCCAACGGACTCCGGATCAGCCCTCCCGAGGAAGATTAGGGCTTGGCGGCGGCTCTGTATCGTGGACAGAGTGGGGGCATGCCCTGCACCATTGTCCAATATATGAATCTTTACCTCTCGACCATTTCGAGACTCCTTGTCATGTCCGTGATCTCATCCGGGACTCCGAACAACATTCAGTCACCAAATCACGTAACTCATACAATACAAAATCGCGTGCGGACCCTATGGGTTCGAGAACTATGTAGACATGACCGAGACACCTCTCCGGTCAATAACCAACAACGGAACCTGGATGCTCATATTGGTTCCCACATATTCTACGAAGATCTTTATCGGTCGTACCATAATGACAACATACGTTATTCCCTTTGTCATCGGTATGTTACTTGCCCGAGATTCGATCGTTGGTATCTTCATACCTAGTTCAATCTCGTTACCAGCGAGTCTCTGTACTCGTTCTGTAATACATCATCCTATAACTAACTCATTAGTCACATTTCTTGCAAGGCTTATCATGATGTGTATTACCGAGAGGGCCCAGAGATACCTCTCCGATACTCGGAGTGACAAATCTTAATCTCGATCTATGCCAATCCAACAAACACCTTCGACGATACTTGTAGAGCATCTTTATAATCACCCAGTTACGTTGTGACATTTGATAACACATAAGGTATTCCTCCGGTATCCGGGAGTTGCATAATCTAATAGTCGAAGGAATATGTATTTGACATGAAGAAAGCAATAGCAATAAAACTGAACGATCAATATGCTAAGCTAACGGATGGGTCTTGTCCATCACATCATTCTCCTAATTATGTGATCTTATTCATCAAATGACAACACATGTCTATGGTTAGGAAACTTAACCATCTTTGATTAACGAGCTAGTCTAGTAGAGGCTTACTAGGGACATTGTGTTTTATCTATGTATCCACACATGTATCAGGTTTCCGGTTAATACAATTCAAGTATGAATAATAAACATTTATCATGATATAAGGAGATATAAAATAACAACTTTAGTATTGCCTCTAGGGCATATTTCTTTCAACTTAGTGCTCATATGTCGTCGAGGCACAGAACTTCTCCTCATTGTGTTAGTTGGGGCGGTGCACGGCGGGACCTCTGGCTAATGGGGTCGTCGGCTGGACCGGGAACAACTTTCAACCAACATGGTGAGGACAGATCCGAGTATGAGGTGAGTAGACATGCAACTGGTTGATGGCTAGGACAGCGACAACGGGAATGAGGGATTTATAGATTTGGCAGAATCAGACGAAAATAAAACTTCTCTAGAAATGTGTTCCCGCCTACATAGGGTTCTGACCATAGGGAGCGCGAGTGTGAGGGCCAAAGCACAAAATGTAAATGACGCTGGATGAGGTGCCTCGCAAACTATGCTAAGTATCGTTATCTCACTCACGCAACGACGGGGGTATTAGCAAGAGTACAATGGCCGATTAGAGCCCCGCCAGCTTGGCCAACAAGTCTGACGTGGCCCCAGACGACGCCCTGTTATTGGCCAAAGGTTGTTTTTCAACACAGTACAATAAAAATGCTCACATAAATACAGGAAAATGCAAGCACCAATTTCAAGCCTAGAACTTAAACACTGGTGGGTTTGTTCCACCACAAGGAACCTAAACCATCTGAGCTAGACTCATTTCGCTACGTGTTAAGATAAGCTAAGTTCAATTAATCATATTACTTAAGAACTCCCACTTAGATGGACATCTCTTGAGTCATCTAAATGATCACGTGATCCATATCAACTAAACCATGTCTGGTCATCACGTGAGATGGAGTAGTTTTCAATGGTGAACATCTCTATGTTGATCCTATCTACTATATGATTCACGTTCGACCTTTCGGTCTCCAGTGTTTCGAGGCCATGTCTGTACATGCTAGGCTCGTCAAGTTTAACCCGAGTATTCTGCATGTGCAAAACTGTCTTGCACCCGTTGTATGTGAACGTAGAGCTTATCACACCCAATCATCACGTGGAGTCTCAGCACGACGAACTATCGCAATGGTGCATACTCAGGGAGAACACTTATACCTTGAAATTTTAGTGAGGGATCATCTTATAATGCTACCGTCGTACTAAGCAAAATAAGATGCATAAAAGATAAACATCACATGCAATCAAAAATATGTGACATGATATAGCAATCATCATCTTGTGCCTTTGATCTCCATCTCCAAAGCACCGTCATGATCTCCATCATCACCGACTTGACACCTTGATCTCCATCGTAGCATCATGGTCATCTCGCCAACTATTGCTTCTACAACTATCGCTAATGCATAGTGATAAAGTAAAGCAATTACATGGCGTTTGCATTTCATACAATAAAGCGACAACCATAAGGCTCCTGCCAGTTGCCGATAACTTCTACAAAACATGATCATCTCATACAATAACGTACATCACATCATGTCTTGACCATATCACATCACAACATGCCCTGCAAAAACAAGTTAGATGTCCTCTACTTTGTTGTTGCAAGTTTTACGTGGCTGCTACGGGCTTCTAGCAAGAACTGTTCTTACCTACGCATCAAAACCACAATGATGATTTATCAAGTTTGTTGTTTTAACCTTCAGCAATGACCGGCCGCAGTTAAATTCGATTCAACTAAAGTTGGAGAAACAGACACCCGCCAGCCACCTTTATGCAAAACTAATTGCATGTCTGTCGGTGGAACCGGTCTCATGAACGTGGTCATGTATGGTTGGTCCGGGCCACTTCATCCAAAAAAATCGCCGAATCAAAATAAGACATTGGTGGTAAGTAGTATGACGATCACCACCCACAACTCTTTGTATTCTACTCGTGCATATCATCGACGCATAGACCTGGCTCGGATGCCACTGTTGGGGAACGTAGCATGCAATTTGAAAACAATTCCTATGCTCACGCAAGATCTACTAAGGAGATGCATAGCAATGAGTTGGGGAGAGTGTGTCCACGTACCCTCGTAGACCGAAAGCGGAAGCATTTGACAACGCAGTTGATGTAGTCGAACTTCTTCTCGTTCCGACCGATCAAGCACCGAACGTATGGCACCTCCCAGTTCTGCACACGTTCAGCTCGATGATGTCCCTCGAACTCTTGATCTAGCAAAGTGTCGAGGGAGAGTTCCGTCAGCACGATGGCATGGTGACGGTGATGGTGAAGTGATCCGCGCAGGGCTTCACCTAAGCACTACGTGAATATGACCGGAGACGTAAACTGTGGAGGGAGGCGCCGCACACGGCTAACAGATGTTGTTGTGTGTTCTAGGCGCCTCCCCCTTCATATATATAGGTGGGAGGGAGAGGGGGAAGCCAAGGGGGAGCCCAAGTAGGAGGAATCCTACTTGGGGCCCTAATCCTATTCGCCCCCCTAACCATAATTCCTGGAGAGGGAAGGAAGGAGGAGTGAGGAGGGAAGGAACGGGGAGGCCGAATCCCTCTCCTTCCTATCTCCCTTGTCCTCTTTCCTTCACCTTTATTTTGGCCTAAATGGGGCTTGGCCCATTAAGGCCCATGTAGCTACCAGGGGGATGCTTGAAACCCCTTCCGGTGACCCGATATGCACCCGGTACCCCTGGAACACTTTCGGTGTCCGAATACCATCGTCCAATATATGAATCTTTACCTCTCGACAATTTCGAGACTCCTTTTCATGTTCGTGATCTCATCCGGACTCCGAACAACATTCGGTCACCAAATCACATAACTCATATAATACAAAATTGTCATCGAACGTTAAGCGTGCGGACCCTACGGGTTTGAGAACTATGTAGACTTGACCGAGACAGCTCGCCAGTCAATAACCAATAGCGGAACCTGGATGCTCATATTGGTTCCCACATATTCTACGAAGATCTTTATTGGTCGTACCGTAATGACAACATACGTTATTCCCTTTGTCATTGGTATGGTACTTGCCCGAGATTCAACCATCGGTGTCTTCATACCTAGTTCAATCTCGTTACCGGCAAGTCTCTTTAGTCGTTCCATAATACATCATCCCGTAACTAACTCATTAGTCACATTGCTTGCAAGGCTTATCATGGTGTGTATTACCGAGAGGGCCCAGAGATACCTCTCCGATACTCGGAGTGACAAATCCTAATCTCGATCTATGCCAATCCAACAAACACCTTCAACGATACCTGTAGAGCATCTTTATAATCACCCAGTTACGTTGTGACGTTTGATAACACATAAGGTATTCCTTCGGTATCCGGGAGTTGCATAATCTAATAGTCGAAGGAATATGTATTTGACATGAAGAAAGCAATAGCAATAAAACTAAACGATCAATATGCTAAGATAACGGATGGGTCTTGTCCATCACATCATTCTCCTAATGATGTGATCTCATTCATCAAATGAGAACACATGTCTATGGTTAGGAAACTTAACCATATTTGATTAACGAGCTAGTCTGGTAGAGGCTTACTAGGGACAATGTGTTTTGTCTATGTATCCACACATGTATCAAGTTTCCGGTTAATACAATTCTAGAATTAATAATAAACATTTATCATGATATAAGGAAATATAAAATAACAACTTTATTATTGCCTCTAGGGCATATTTCCTTGAGTCTCCCACTTGCACTAGAGTCAGTAATCTAGTTCACATCGCCATGTGATTTAACACCAATAGTTCACATTGCCATGTGACCAACACCCAAAGGGTTTACTAGAGTCAATAATCTAGTTCACATCGCCATCTGATTAATGCCCAAAGAGTACTAAGGTGTGATCATGTTTTGCTTGTGAGAGAGGTTTAGTCAACGGTTCTGCCACATTCAGATTCGTATGTATTTGGCAAATTTCTATGTCTATAATGCTTTGCATGAAGCTACTTTAGCTAATTGATCCCACTTTCAATATGTATCCAGATTGAGACTCATAGTCATCCGGATCAGTGTCAAACTTGCATCGACGTAACCCTTTACGACGAACTCTTTGTCACCTCCATAACCGAGAAGCATTTCCTTAGTCCTATTGTACCCCCTTGCCAAACTCATGGTACCTAAGGATAATTTTGACCGTTGTTCAGTGATCTAATCCGGGATCACTATTGTACCCCCTTGCCAAACTCATGGTAAGGTACACAATAGGTCGGGTACACAACATGGCATACTTTATAGAACCTATGGCTGAGGCATAGGGAATGACTTTCATTCTCTCTCTATCTTCTGTCGTGGTCAGGTTTTGAGTCGTACTCAACTTTACACCTTGAAACATAGGCACAAACTCTTTCTTTGACTGATCTATTTTGATCTCCTTCAAAATCTTGTCAAGGTGATCTGATTTGTGAAAGTCCTATTAACTGTCTCGATCTATCCCTGTAACATCCCAAATTTTCAATTTGGAATGTTATACACTAGATCATCATTGCATATCATATTTATTGCATTTTGGTTGATCCTAGAAATTTCACGCAACTCAAGGACCCTCGGAGAGCGTTGGGGATTTCGTTATTTTCATATTTGCGTTGTCTCAAATTTTGAAAATAGGATCATTTGATTTTATTTATTTTATCTTCAATTATTTCTATTATAAAAATTATGAGATAGGGAATAAAATGACTTTCCCAAAATAAAGAAATATTGGGGATTTAATAAAAAAATCAAATAATATTTTATTTGGTTTTATTTGCTATTTTATTTGAATTTAGGAAAAATGCGCGTTTTTCAAAATTGCATTTAGGCCCCAAATAAATGTTCATCCTGTGCGGCTTGATTTTAGAAGCCGAGGAAAATTTATTTTAGGATTTTTGAAGTCCGTTTAGTATTCCTTTTGTTTTTTTTCCGAGCGTAATTATTTCTTTTAAAAAAAAGTCCGAACCGACCTTGGGCCGTAGCCGGCCAGGACTCCTCCTGGCCGGGCCTTTTTATAGCACCCCGAGGCCCCCGCCAAAGCCCAGCCGTGCCCCACCAGAAAACCCTAACACTAGCCACCGCCGCAGCCGCGCCGTCGC